>NW_024426885.1:69726911-70010470 GCF_017311325.1 Ursus maritimus | reverse complement strand
CCCTCTGATTTGCTTCCAGGTGATGGAGGTGATAACGAATACCTGAGTACTAAGCCCCTGGTGCCTCACTGGACCTAGAACTTGGGGAATGTATCTTGTAAGCAACTCAGAACCATCTGGGACTTGGGGGAATGGATAGATCCTTGCGCCCAGCATGTTTTTTTTTTTTTTTAAATAAGTAAAATGATTTTTTTAATGATTTTTTATTATATTATGTTAGTCACCATACAGTATATCCCCGGTTTCTGATGTACAGCTCGATGATTCATTAGTTGCGTATAACACCCAGTGCACCATGCAATACGTGCCCTCCTTACTACCCATCACCGGTCTATCCCATTCCCCCACCCCCCTCCCCTCTGAGGCCCTCAGTTTGTTTCTCATAGTCCATAGTCTCTCATGTTTCATTCCCCCTTCTGATTACCCCCCCTTTCTTTATCCCTTTCTTCTCCTACCGATCTTCCTAGTTCTTATGTTCCATAGATGAGAGAAATCATATGATAGTTGTCTTTCTCTGCTTGACTTATTTCACTTAGCATTATCTCCTCCAGTGCCGTCCATGTTGTAGCAAATGTTGAGAACTCGTTCTTTCTGATAGCTGAGTAATATTCCATTGTATATATGGACAACAACTTCTTAATCCAGTGATCTGTTGAAGGGCATCTCGGCTCCTTCCACGATTTAGCTATTGTGGACATTGCTGCTATGAACATTGGGGTGCATATGGCCCTTCTCTTTACTACGTCTGTATCTTTGGGGTAAACACCCAGTAATGCAATGGCTGGATCATAGGGTAGCTCAATTTTTAACTTTTTAAGGGACCTCCACACTGTTTTCCAGAGTGGCTGTACCAACTTGCATTCCCACCAACAGTGTAAGAGGGATCCCCTTTCTCCACATCCTCTCCAACAATTGTTGTTTCTTGCCTTGTCTATTTTTGCCATTCTAACTGGCGTAAGGTGGTATCTCAGTGTGGTTTTGATTTGAATTTCCTTGATGGCTAATGATTTTGAACATTTTTTCATGTGTCTGTTAGCCATTTGTATGTCTTCATTGGAAAAGTGTCTGTTCATATCTTCTGCCCATTTTTTGATTTGTTTATTTGTTTCTCGTGTATTGAGTTTGAGAAGTTCTTTGTAGATCTTGGATACCAGTCCTTTATCTGTAGTGTCATTTGCAAATATATTCTCCCATTCCGTGGGCTGCCTCTTAGTTTTTCTGACTGTTTCCTTGGCTGTGCAGAAACTTTTAATCTTGATGAAGTCCCATAAATTCATTTTATCTTTTGTTTCTCTTGCCTTTGGGGATGTGTCATGAAAAAGGTTGCTTTGGCCGATGTCGTAGAGGTTGTTGCCTATGTTCTCCTCTAGAATTTTGATGGATTCCTGTCTCACATCGAGGTCTTTCATCCATTTGGAGTTTATTTTTGTGTATGGTGTGAGAGAGTGGTCAAGTTTCATTCTTTTGCATGTAGCTGTCCAATTTTCCCAGCACCATTTATTGAAGAGACTGTCTTTTTTCCACTGGATGTTCTTTCCTGCTTTGTCAGAAGTTAGTTACCCAAAGAGCGAGGGTCCATTTCTGGGCTCTCTATTCTGTTCCATTGGTCTATGCGTCTGTTTTTGTGCCGGTACCACGCTGTCTTTGTGATCATAGCTTTGTAGTACAGCTTGAAATCCGGCATTGTGATGCCCCCAGCTTTGTTTTTCCTTTTCAACAGTTCCTTGGAGATTCGGGGCCTTTTCTGTTTCCATACAAATTTAAGGACTATTTGTTCCAGTTCTTTGAAAAATGTCCTCGGTATTTTGATCGGGATAGCATTGAAAGTGTAGATTGCTCTGGGTAGCATGGACATTTTAACTATGTTAATTCTTCCAATCCATGAGCATGGAATATCTTTCCATCTTTTTATGTCTTCCTCAATGTCTTTCAAGAGTGATTTATAGTTTCTAGAATATAGGTCCTTTACGTCTCTGGTTAAGTTAATTCCAAGGTAACGTATGGTTTTTGGTGCTATTGTAAATGGGATGGATTCCCTAATTTCTCTTTCTTCGGTCTCGTTATTCGTGTATAGAAATGCAACTGATTTCTGAGCATTGATTTTGTATCCCGCCACGTTACTGAATTGCTCTATAACTTCTAATAGTTTGGGAGTGGCTTCTTTTGGGTTTTCCATATAGAGTATCATGTCATCTGCAAAGAGAGACATTTTGACTTCTTCTTTGCCAATTTGAATACCTTTGATCCCTTTTTGTCGTCTGATTGCTGTTGCAAGGACTTCTAGTACTATGTTGAATAATAGTGGCGAGAGTGGGCATCCTTGTCGAGTTCCTGATCTTAAGGGAAAGGCTTCCAGCTTTTCCCCATTGAGAATAATATTTGCAGTAGGCTTTTCATAGATGGCTTTTATGAGATTGAGAAATGTACCTTCTATTCCTACACTCTGAAGGGTTTTAATCAGGAAAGGATGCTGTATTTTGTCAAATGCTTTTTCGGCATCGATTGAGAGGATCATATGGTTCCTGAGTCTTTTCTTGTTGATATGATGTATCACGCTGATTGATTTGCGAATATTGAACCACGCTTGCATCCCAGGTATGAATCCCACTTGATCGTGATGGATAATCCTTTTAATGTACTGTTGGATTCTATTAGCAAGTATCTTGTTGAGGATTTTGGCGTCCATATTCATTAGGGAAATCGGTCTGTAATTCTCCTTTTTGAGGGGGTCTTTGCCTGGTTTGGGGATCAAGGTAATATTGGCCTCATAGAATGAGTTTGGTAGCTTTCCTTCTGTTTCTATTTTTTGAAATAGCTTTAGGAGAATAGGTATTATTTCTTCTTTGAATGTTTGGTAGAATTCCCCAGGAAAACCGTCCGGGCCTGGAGTTTTGTTATTTGGAAGGTTGTTTATCACTGACTCAATTTCTTC
The DNA here is from genome assembly GCF_017311325.1 of Ursus maritimus. Classification (NCBI taxonomy): domain Eukaryota; kingdom Metazoa; phylum Chordata; class Mammalia; order Carnivora; family Ursidae; genus Ursus; species Ursus maritimus. Next base: position 70,007,538 of record NW_024426885.1, on the reverse strand, counting down.
ATAATTAATTGGCCTGTTTAAGGAATCAATTTCTTCCGGTTTCAATCTTGGTAGTTTATAGGTTTCCAGGAAGGATTCCATCTCTTCCAGATTGCTTAGTTTATTGGCATATAGCTGTTGATAAAAATTTCTAATAATCCTTCCAATTTCAATGGTGTTCGTCGTGACCTCTCCTTTTTCATTCATAATTTTAATAATCTGGGTCCTTTCTCTTTTCTTTTGGATAAGTCTTGCCAGTGGTCTGTCAATTTTATTGATTCTCTCAAAGAACCAGCTTCTAGTCCTGTTGATCTGCTCTACTGTACTTCTGGTTTCTGCTTGATTGATTTCAGCTCTAATTTTGGTCAACTGCTTCCTCGTGCGTGGATTAGGCCTGTCCCTCTGTTGCTGTTCCAGCTTCTTGAGGTGAGAATATAAAAACTGCATTTTAGATTTTTCTATTCTTTTGAGTGAGGCTTGGATGGCTATGTATTTCCCCCTTAGGACTGCCTTTGCAGTATCCCATAGGTTTTGGACTGTTGTATTTTCATTCTCATTGGTCTCCATAAATTGTTTAATAGGCTTTGAATGCCATACTCGACGAGTTGGACCTCATAGATATATATAGAACACTACACCCCAGAACCAAAGAATACTCATTCTATTCTAATGCCCATAGAACAGTCTCAAGAATAGACCATGTTCTGGGACACAAAACAGGTCTCAACCGATACCAAAAGATTTAAATTATCCCCTGCATATTCTCAGTCCACAACGTTCTGAAATTGGAACTCAACCACAAGGAAAAATTTGGAAGAAACTCAAACACTTGGATTGTAGACTAAGAACTGTTCTGGTAAGGAATGATTCGATAAGCAATCAAAAATCAACTTAAACAATTTATGGAGACCAATGAGAATGAAAATACAACAGTCCAAAACCTATGGGATACTGCAAAGGCAGTCCTAAGGGGGAAATACATAGCCATCCAAGCCTCACTCAAAAGAACAGAAAAATCTAAAATGCAGTTTTTATATTCTCACCTCAAGAAGCTGGAACAGCAACCGAGGGACAGGCCTAATCCACGCACGAGGAAGCAGTTGACCAAAATTAGAGCTGAAAGCAATCAATCAGAACCCAGCATGGTTTTGATGACGCAAAACACCTGGTGGCGATTGTATCCATGAGGAAAGAACTCTGTGAAGACCCCATGCTTCTCCTCTGGCAGAGGCTACCCCGGGAACCACGGAATAACACCCACATCTCCCCCAGGAACCTTCCACAGTGTGTTCTTCCCAAGACAGCTATCCAGGCTTGGTATGCAATCATATGTTAATTTATATTTGTTGTATGTGAAGATTGTTTGTGTATCCTGGATAGGAGTGAAGTGTACCATCTTTGCGTTGTTGAAATTTGGGATTTAAAAAACATTAACAGCTTTCCACCTAAGTGGTGGGGTTTCTGGAAACAGATCAGTGATTTGAAGAGAGGGGCAGTTTTACCAAGGTTTTGTTTTTGTTTTTGTTTTTGTTTTTAAGAGAATTTCAGTGCCTCTAATTTGCTGATGCCAAAGCCCATGAGCCTATTGAGAGCCAGCACTGTGCTGGGTGACAGCCCGCCCCAGCCCCAGCCATGGAGTGGAGAGACAGCCACTTCCGTGAGGAGGAGAACTGGGAGAGGGAGAACTATCTAAAGTAGATTTTCTAGAAGTCCTAGTGTGTGATGTGCAGACACTCTCTTCACTCCTCAGGGAGCAATCTTAGGTAGAGCTTGGTTCTCAGTGGTCTTCTCGGGTCTGTTTTGTGCTCCTTCTGGGTGCTGCGCCATGGGGAGACCAGCCTCAGGGCTGGAGCCAGAAGGCCCAGTTGTATGCTGCTTGTATTCAGGTTATGATATCTACAAGTCAAATCCATATATTCCAACATAAAGACATAGTAAGCTTTCTGTTCGTCACAGAGGTCCTTATGGAGACTACTTTGGGATTCAGACATGACAGCAGCCAAGAGACATTTTCATATTTTTGGCGTCAGAAGTCTTGCCAAGATGAGGGTTGTACATGAGTTCCTGTTGGCAGAGATGAGAACTCATTTTAATGAGGAATTTACACGCAGTCTGGGAAATCCTGAGGAACTGAGGATCGCTGAATCTTATGAGACACTATTTGACTATTTAAATAGTATAACTTGTTTTTCTTCCATTAAGATGTCACTATTGATCTATCATTAGGAGAACATTCACTCAACGTTTTGTCGTTACTGTCTTTTGTCATTACTAGGTTTTATGGTTATTGTTGTTGACTGTTTTTTGTTGATTTTTTTTTTGCAGTGTTGACAGGTTCTCAGTGAAAAATGCACAATCTCTTATGAATGCACACTGGCTACTTGTCTGCGATTAGGAACCAGAGTAGGGTTGGAGTCATAGTCTGTAACTGAGGATTAGAGAAGACAGACTTGGTCATATGAAGATGAAATCTGTTTCCTAGGCCCTAATAATAATTGGTATTATTTTATTCATTCATTTAAGACTTTCACTGTGGTTCTGCTCATGCCAAGCCAGGACTACTATGAGGGCCATAAAGATGAATGACTTGCCTTTGAGGGGAGCAAACTTGAACACAAATAATTTCTTTTTAAAAGAATTTTATTTATTTATTTGAGAGCGAGAGCGAGAGAGAGAGAGAGAGAGAGGGAGCACGCGCGTGCTCCAAGCAAGTGGGGAGAAGGGGGAGGGGGAGGAAGAGGGACAAGCCGACTTCGCACTGAGGATGCAGCTGGACACAGGGTTCAATCTCAGGACCCTGAGATCATGATCTGAGACGAGATCAAGAGTCAAACACTTAACTGACTGAGCCACCCAGACACCCTGAGCACAAATAATTTCAAAGCAATACTAAAAGTGCTGGAACAGAGTTACACGTGAAAACAGAAGCATGAAGCAAAATCTTTACTTGGGGATGTGGGTAGTTTCAGAGAGAAGGTGACAGCTGAAGTGCATTTTGAAAGGTAGGTGGGAGATTTCCTTAAGGAGGATTAAGAGAAAGAGGAACACCTTTTGTTACTTAGCAGCTCTCTCAGTGCTCCAGCTTCCCAGCTGTGTTCTCCCCTTTGAAGCAGATAATCTAGACTTGACTTTAAAACTGAATAGATGGGGGCCCCTGGGTGGCTCAGTCAGTTAAACATCTGCCTTTGGCTCAGATCATGATCTCAGGGTACTGGGATCGAGCCCCACATCAGGCTCCCCACCCAGTGGGGAGCCTGCTTCTCCCTCTCCCTCTGCCTGCTGCTCCCCCTGCTTGTGTGCACTCTCTCTCTGTCAAATAAATAAAATCTTTAAAAAAAAAGACTGAATAGATGGTATTAATCAATCCAGAGTTTGTCTACATGAGCTCTGCCAAGGGCTTCAGGGGATACACCAGAAGCACCGACAAGGCTCTCACTCAAGAATTGTATGGATAACGTCTTTTAGATATAAAACCACTAAGAACAAAACAGTACACTGTCGTTAAGTCTCCAGATCAGATGGAACAGAAATAAGGGCAGTAGAATGTTGAAGAAAGAATCCTATGATCTTTACTCTACAAGTTACATTTATTTGTTTCTTCATAAACATTTCACTTTTCTCCTTGTGTTTTCCCTATTATCCATTGCCCTTTAGTTATATTTTGAAGAGCAAGATTTTTCTTGATATTTCTATTTGCACTAACGGGAAAACAGTACAATTGTTGCATACGGTGTTGCACACTGACCTCTTGCTTCACCAATTTAGATACCCGTTTCCTCCAATTTACATCTTTGTGGTGAAAGGGAAGATTCTCAATCTACTTCTCCGCTTTCAGGGAAGGGAGGCAAGGGTAAAAACAAAAAATAAGACCAAACGAAAACCAGAAAACTAAGTCTCAGCTCTTGAAAGATACTTTATAAAAAGAATCTCAGCCCTTTATCAGTTGTAAGATCTTGTCATTTCTAGTCAGGAATGGTCTTTAATAAAAGATCTTCTATAGGCAGAGGAGAAAAGAATGTTAGGTATTCATTTATCAATAAGGGTTAAAAATAGACACAAACACATAAAAAGACCTCATCAGCTTTTAAACAATAAGGCAGAAACTTTTTTTTTTTTTTTACATATCCTGGTACATTAGAAGATATGAGAAAGGATACAGATGAACAGTCAGTAAAGAGATACATAGGGGGAGGTCGGGAGGGTTCCGAGTACAAGAGCTTCTGTCCCCATGGAGTTGGGATGTGCTGCCCTCCAGGTGCAAACGTTTGCTAGCCTGGAAGCTCATCGAACCCTGTACATCTGGAATTTTATGGAGGCCCTCGAGAAGGCATGATCAATAATTAACTCCATTTCCAATATTAACTCCATTTCTCCATGAAGAAACTAATTCTTTTCTTGGGGAATGGACTCAAACAGACTTGTCTATGGGCACACTCCAATCAAAATCCCTTACAGTCATGCTTAAGTCCCCACAGCAGAGAGAATGGTAACATTCACATTTCTCACATTAGCCAGAAGATCAGAAAGTTCAGAAACATCATCCTAGAGATGAAATGCCTTTCATGGATCTCTGGGAAGGACATTTTTCAGTGATTACAAGAAAACACATACGATGGCAGGTACACAGGGGTTACTTCATGCCTAGCAGAGCACATATTTGTGTTGGTTTACTCTATTCGTTTTATTGGAAATGCTGATAAAATCGATAAAAATGGCAGCAGCAACATGACTTCAGTGAGGATGATTATGCCTATTCGTGCAGAGGAGATTAAAGTTATATATAATTAAGTGTCAAAGGATTGCATGAAAGGTATAACCATATATATCAAGACTAGGTAGCAATCTCTCTTTTCGTAGAGTTGATTTTTTTTTTTCTTTTGAGAAATTTTAGATTTCCAGAATAACTCAGTGGAAAGTATGGAGAGCTCCCCTGTGCCACCTCTGCCTCCTCCAATCTCTCCTATTAATATCTTCAATCTGTGTGGTACATTTGTTACAAATGATGAACCAATACGATACATTATTCTCTTTTTTTTTAAAGACTTACTTATCTGTTTGAGAGATAGAGCACCAGGGTAGGGGCAGAGGGAGAAGATTCTCAAGCAGACTCCCTGCTGAGCACCCCGATGTGGGGCTCAATCTCATGACCCCAAGATCATGACCTGAGCCAAAACCAAGAGTCAGATATTCAACCAACTGTGACACCCAGGCGCTCTGATACATTCTTCTTAACTAACGTCCACAGTTTATATTGGGGTTTACTCTAGACGTCATACATTCTACCAGTCTGGATAAACATATAATAGCATATATTCACTATTACGGTATTATACAGAATAATTTCACTGCCCTAAAAATCCTCTGTGCTTCACCAATGTATCCCTTCCTCCTCCCCACTTACGAGTCCCTGGCAACCACTGATCTTTTTACTGCCTGCCTCATTCTGCCTTTTCCAGAATGCCATATAGTTGGGAACACACAGCACACACCCTTTTCAGACTGGCTTCTTTCACTTAGTAATATGCATGTAAGGTTCCTCCATGTCTTTTCATGGCTTGATAGCTCATTTCTTTTTAATGCTGAATCAATATTCCATTGTCTGAAGCACAGCTCCTTTATCCATTCACCTACCGAAGGACACCTTCACTGCTTCTAAGTTTTGACAATTATGAATACAGCTGCTATAAACATTTGTATGCATATTTTTGTGTGGACCTAAGTTTGCAACTTCCTTGAGTAAATATAAAGGAACACAACTGCCGGATTGTATGTTAAGAGTATCTTTAGTTTTTTAAGAAACTGCCAAACTATCTTCCAATGCGAAGTCTTTGAACAGATGACAAGAAGCTTTTAATTTCAATGACAGTCCAACTTATCAATGATTTCTTTCATGAATTATGCTTTTGTTACCATATCGAAAAAGTCATCACCAAACCTAAAGTTACTGAGGTTTCTCCTATGCTATCTTCTATAAGTTGTATGGGCTTGCATTTTACATTTAAGTCTACGATCCACTTTGAATTAATTTGGAGGAAAGGTATAAGGTCTGGATCTAGATTTACCTTTTTGTATATGGATGTCTAGTTGTTCTAGAATCATTTGTTGAAAAGACTATCCTTTCTCCATTGAAGTTCCTGTGCTCCATTGTCAAAGATCAGTTGGTTGTATTTGTGTGGTTCTATTTCTGGGCTTGCTATTCTGTGCCACTGACCCATCTGTCTATTCTTTCACCAATATATACTATCTTAATCACCACAGCTTTATAGTAAGCCTTGAAATCTGGTAATGTCAGTCCTCCAACTTTGCTCATCAACTTCAATATTGTGTAGGCTATTCTAGATCTTTTGCTTTCCATATAAACTTTAGAATGGATTTGATGGGGTTCCAGTTCAAGATGGCAACACAGGAAAATCCTGAACTCACCTCCTCCCATTGACTGAGTCTATAGCTCTATGTATGGAACAATTTCCTCTTCAAAATCTAAAGGCTGGCTGAGAGATGGCTAATTACTGGGCAGATGAGAAGAAAACCACACTAAAGTGGGTAGGACACAATCTCACCATAAACCCCACCTCACACATGGTTACCCACAACTGGGAGAAAACTCAAAACCTGGAACTTCTCCCTGAGGAGAAAAGGGTTTGAAACCCACAATGGGTATGTCAACTTTTAGGACATGCACGTGAGAGATGAGGCCCCAAAACACCTAACTTTGAAAACAAGTAGGGCTCATATTCTAAGACCCACAGAACTTTAGCCATCTGGGAGATGGCTCTTAAAGGTCCTGCATGCTTGGACTCACCTACCCCCAGGCCCAGCTCAGGCAGATGGTGCCCAAAGTTAAAGTGAGGGAAGCTCACTTGCTTACATTAAACATTATACTGAGGGGCAGGCATCGAATTGCATACCCCATTTCTGCTGGAACACTCTCCAAGAAGAATATGTACGGAATATTGGTGGGCACTATTCTGGCGCCCTCCCAATGCCATGCTCCAGAGCACCAGTACTTCTGGGAAGGAAGCTTTCACACACAGCCTGTGCCCAGATCTTTGTGGCTGCCACCCAGGGGACAGCTCTTGACTGCCTGGCTCTGAAGGCAAGGGGGACTTTGCATTCCTGGTCCCATGTAACCATAATTGGTGTCACTCAGAAAGGAGCTCATACCCTTGTCTGGTGCCCTGATTTCTGCAGCTGCTGCCAGAGGACAATTCTAGATAGCCTGGCTCTGGGCTGCCACCCCAAAAGCACTTCCCAGACAACAGGCTAAAGCAAAGACTCCAGGTCTTTCTGTAAAGGACGCCTCTTTTCTTGTCCTAGAGCTTTAGTCTAAGGGGCAGGCTTCAGATTTGGCACACACCTCTTGGACCACAGGGCTGCTCTCAAAGAACACAGGCTGTGGCACCATCTTGGCACTCTACCTCCACCTTGCTCCAGCTCATCTCCCAAGAAAGAGCTTGTATCCATGTGGAGCGCCAAGTTTTGCAACTGCAGTCCAGGGGATACAACCAGATTGCTGGCCAGTGGGGCTTATACTTGCATACTTCTAAAAGCTGCTGCCTGAGGGACTTGGCTTCTAATCAGTCTGAATCTAGGTCCTAAGACCCTCCCCCTAGAGACACTGACAGGTCCTGGCACATCCTTGACTACTGGATGCTATTAAAAATACAAACTGCTTGGATAAGCACAAAGGTTTGAGAGGTAACAAAGAGCTGGGGCAGGGTCGAATGACAAGGTTTATCTCCTATACAAAGCTACTCCTTTAAGATTGGGAGGAAAGGAGGCTGTTTCATCTACTGTACAGAAACCAACACAGAGAGTCAAGCAAAATAAAACTGAGGAATATGTGCCAAATAAAAGAATAAGATATAGTCTCAGGAAAAAACTTAAATGAAACAGAGATAAATAATTTATCTGATAAGGAGTTCAAAGTAATGGTCATAACAATGCTCACCAACCTGGGGAGAAGAATGGATGTACACAGTGAGAACTTCAACAAAGAGCTGGGAAAGATAAGAAAATGCCATATAGAAGTCACAGAGATGACTGAAAAATACACTAGAAGGGTTCCACAGCAGACAAGATGCAGAAGAAAAGATCAGTCAACTCAAAGACAAGTCAGTAAAACTCCCAATCAGAGAAGCAAGAAGAAAATAAGAGGAATGAAAAAAAGTTAAGACAGCCTGAGTGGCACAACAGACTACCAACTGCATCATAAGGGTCCCAAAAGGAGAAGAGAGAGAGAAAGGAACAGAAATCTAGTTCGAAGAAATAAATGACTGAAAATGTCCCTAACCTGGGGAGAGAAAACAGACATCCAGATCCAGGAAGCACAGAGAGTTCCAAGTAAGATAAACCTCAAGAGACCCACACCAAATACATTTTAATTAAAATGTCAAAGTTAAAGACAAAAAGAGAATATTAAAATCAGTAAGAGCAGGGGCGCCAGGGTGGATCAGTCGGTGAAGCATCTGCCTTCAGTTCCGGTTGTGATCTCGAGGTCCCAGGACAGAGCCCTGCATCTAGCTCCCTGCTCAGAGGGGACTCTGCTTCTCCCTCTCCCTCTGCCCCTCCCCCCGCTCATGCATGTTCTCTCTCTCTGTCAAATAAATAAATAAATCTTTAAAAAAAAGTTTAACAGCAGTAAGAGAAAAATAACTTGTTATGTACAAGGGAACCCCCATAAGACCGTCAGCACGTTTTTCAGCAGAAACTTTGCAGACCAGAAGAGAGTGGCATTATATATTCAAAGTCCTGAAAGAAAAATATCTTCCAACCAAAAATACACTAACTGGCAAAGTTATCAATTAGAACTGAAGGAGAGATAAAGAGTTCTCAAGACAAACAGAAGCTGAAGGAGTTCATCACCACTAAACCAGTCCTACAAGGAATGTTATAGGGACTTCTTCAAGCTGAAAAGAAAGGGCACTAATTAGTAATAAGGAAACACATGAAAGAATAAATTTCACTGAAAATGTAAATATATAGTAAAGGTAGTAAACTAATCATTTATAAAGTTAGTATGAAGATTAAGAGACAAAAGCAGTAAATATAACTGTGATTACAATACTTAGTGGATACACAAGATAAAAAGATATAAAATGTAACATCAAAAACATAAAACATGGAAGGGGAGCATAAAAAGGTTGAACTTTACAAGGGGATCAAATTTTATCTGTTACCAACTTTAACTATTACAGATATAAGTTGTCATATGTAAGCCTCATGGTAACCACAAAGCAAAAACCTATCATAAACACTGGAAAGATAAAGAAAAGGAATAAAAGTATATCACTAAAAAAAGACACCAAACCATAAGAAAGCATGAGAAGAAAGGATTAGAGAGAAACTCAAAACAGCCATAAACAATTAACAAAATGGCAGTAAGTACATACCTATTAATAATTACTTTCAACGTAAGTGGACTTAATTCTCCAATCCAGAAGACACAGGCTGTCCAAATGGATAAAATAAAAACAAGACTCAGCTATATGCTGCCTACAAGAGACTGACTTTAGATGTTAAGGTCACATACAGATTGAAAATGAAGGATGGAAAAAGAGGTTTCATGAAAATGAAAACCAAAAGAAAAGCTGAGGTAGCAATACTTATAACACAAATCAGACTTTTAAAACAGACTGTAATAAGAAACAAAGATGGGCATTACATAATGATAAAGGGATCAATTCAACAAAAGAATGCAATATTTGTAAATATTTATGCACCCAACATAGGAGCACCTAAATATATAAAGCAAATATTAAGAGCCCTAACGAAAGAGATCGACAGTAATACAATAATAGTAGGGGATTTTAATGCCCCACTTACATCAATGGATAGATCATCCAGACAGAAAATCAATAAGGAATTATCAGCCTTAAATGAAGCAATCGACCAAATGGACTTATAGATACATACAGAACATTCATCCAAAAGCAATAGAATACCTATTCTTCTCAAGTGCACATGGAATATTTTCCAGGATATAAAACAAGTACTAATAAATATAAGAGGACTGAAATCATATCAAGCATTTTTTCCAACCACAAGGGTATGAAACTAGAAATCAATTACATGAAGAAAACTGGAACATTCACAGATATGTGGAGATTAAACAACACACTACTGAACAACCAATGGAGCAAAGGAGAAATAAAAGGAGAAATAAAAAAATACCTTGAGACAAATGAAAATAGAAATATACCAAAATTTGTGGCATGCAGCAAAAGCAGTTCTAAGAGGGAAGTTCATAGCGATTTAATGCCTACCTCAAGAAACAGGAGACGTCTCAAATAAAGAACCTAACTTGACACCTCAAGGTACTAGTAAAAAGAAGAATAAATGAAACTCGAAGTTAGTGGAAGGAAGGAAATAATAAAGATTAGAGCAGAAATAAAACAAGAGATTTAATAAACACAGTAAAGAAGATCACTGAAACTAAAAACTGATTCTCTGAAAAGATAAACAAAATTGACCAGCCTATAGCTAGACTCACCAAGGAAAAAAGAGAGGACTCAAATAAATAAAATCAGAAATGAAAGAGATATTGTAACTGATAGCACAGAAATACAAAGAATCATAAGAGACCACCTGAAAAATTAAATATCAACAAATTGGACAACCTAGAATAAATGGATAAATTCCTAGGAATATACATATCCATACGTAAGCATACACACTTTGTCTATATCCCCACTTTGCTGAGATTTTGAGTGGGAATGCACTGAATCTATTGATCAAGCTGGGAAGAACCAACATCTTGACTATACTGAGTCCTCCCATCCATGTACTTGGGATATCTATACATTTGTTTAGTTCTTTGATTTCTTTCATCAGAGTTTTATAGTTTTCCTCATACAGATCTTATTCTTGTTAGATTTATATCGAAGTTTTTCATTTTCTTTAATAAGTGTAAGCTTCTTTAATTGCTTTTCAAATGTTGAGGTAGCCTTGCATTCCTAGAATAAATCCCACTTGGTCATGGTGTATAATTCTTTTTATAAATTGTTGGATTTTATTTGCTAATATTTTGTTGAGGATTTTTAGTCTATGTTTATGAGATGTATTGGCCTATAGTTTTTCTTTCCTATAGTATCTTTGTCTAGTTTTGGCATTAGGGTTATGTTTTCTGCTTACTGTTTGGCACATACAGGCAAAACTTGGCATGCACGTCTTCATCACTCATAGTCCAAGACAGACCGTCTGACCTGGGAAGTAGTACTGTTCTGTCAGGTGATCCAAATCCAACTTTTCCAGAATCATGTGGAAGATCCCAGGAAGAGGAGTAGTGAGCAAAGCCATTGTAAGTACAGACACGACACAGCTGTTGCAGATGTGTTGCAGGTGCTGGAGGAAGATGTGAATCTCAAATCGAGGCAAGCAGTTCTCATTATCAACCAAGTACTAAGTCCCAGATTTCTCACTTAAATTGTAAAACTGTCAGAGAGCATCTTTGTGAGAAGAATGTTCTCTGGAAGAAGAGTCTGAAACTCTGGTCGAACATGAACTCCCACAGAGTATGTGTGATCCAGGAAACAGGAATCCTAAGAAACTCTGCTGGAACCAATTTAGTGAAGTGGCAGACCCTCCCTGTTCCCTCAAGGAGGATTTGGTGATGGTGATACTATCTGGAGAGATAAGCACTCCTCTACGTGGGCCATGAACTGGAATGCAATGAGCTTGCTCCCTTTACAGGTTGCTGGAGATGCCAGTCGATGTGAGACCAGAAAGATTCTGTGGCCTTCCATTCATTATGGCAGCGGCCTCATCAATGTGGATCCATGCTGGAGGGATGGGGCATCCGATGGATCCTGAAGATGGGCGATCAGACTTGCCAGACTGGAATCCCGTTTGTCCTTAACGCCCGGAGCCCATTTACCAACCACTGCTCAGATTCTCAAGTGCTATGAAGGCAAACAGCTGTGAGCTGCATCAGTAAGCACCTGGCCCACCTACTCATGTTCCTGTCCAGGTAAAGAGGACAGTGCTTTTAAGGCAACAGAGCCTCAGCGCTCAAAAGAAGAGCTGCTATCCTGACTCATTGTACTGAAACACTCGCAGAACACAGAATCCATTTCGGTTCCTCTTACCTTTTTTCCCCCTCAGAGAAAGAAGTTCATGAATAAAGATTAAATTCTCTTTTATCTCAGTTCCCTTTGGAGCTTACAAGAGATCAGATTCCAGTCAGTACATAATTGTTTGCCATGAGACACCTCTCTCAGGGAGAGAAGGGTTTGTTTTCCCAACCAGTGTTGATAATTAATCAGCACTTTCACAGATTAAAATACTCTTTCGATACCAGATATCCTGTACAAATTTTTACTCATTTTTTTTCCCTTAGCAATCATATAGTTTTCCCTATTTTACCAATAAAGAATTAAAGATGGGGTGCCTGAGTGGCTCAGTCGGTTAAGCATCTGCCTTCAGCTCAGGTCATGATCCCAGGGTTCTGGGATGGAACTCTGTGTCGGGCTCCCTGCTCAACAGGGAGCCTGCTTCTCCCTCTGCCTGCTGCTCCCCCTGCTTGTGTTCTCTCTCTGTCTCACAAATAAATAAATAAAATCTTAAAAAAAAAAAAGAATTAAAGATATTTGGGAGAAAACAGGAATCCCAGATCAAAGACTGAGCAGAGGTTTAAGACATGTTCATAATCAATACAGGTTAAGGGTTCAAACAGGCATGACTCATTTGTTAGCTCTTGTGTGGGGCTTTCTTAGCTCTAGTATTTACTGATTAAATTGAATCCAGTCTGAGCAGTTAGAAAAGGTAGGCTGGAAATGGTGAGAATCTGAGTTGCAGATCATTTTAAACTGAATTTTTCTTCCATATCATCTATCATCTCAGGAGCTTTTGGCTCATTAGGCTGATGAGCCTGTTTTAATGAAAGTGTACCCTGCACATTCTTGGTTTTTGTGGGAATGTGAATCGCTGACATTCTTTAAAATACATCCTCAAGTTAAACTTTCCCATCATGATCTCACTTACTTCCTTAAAGTCAGATGGGATAAGGCAAACCTTAGTCTGGCTGAATCATCCTGCCATTCCAGATGAGTGGTTCGAATTAATGAAGCTTTAGGGCAATTTGCAAAAACTGGTGTGCTGATAAATTTGTATTAGTCCCAATCACGAGGCAACCATGTCCCCACTTCTCCAGACTTCGACTATAACTCTGCAGAGCTGTGGAGAGAACACAGGGTCAGCTCCTAGAAAATCAGTGCAGGGCCCTCTCTGAGCCACAGAAGGTGAGAGGAGATTGGAGGGGACACCCGGGCATCTTTCCAGGGTACGTGTGCAAGGCTAGCTTAAGCGGGGGGACCCTTCCCCCGTGTTCTGCAGCGCGTCATGAACACGGCTCTAGCATTGCACGTACAGAGCTTTCCGGCCGACCTAGTTCCCACTGAGTCATTTCCTATCCCATCTGTTCACACCTCAGACCTCTCCCATTCTTGAGGCTTGATACCAGCTCTGTACCCATTATTTCCCTCTCTCCACTTGAGCGCTACACTCTTCTTAATAAAGCTGGCTTCTAAAAAGTCTTGGCATTCTTTCTCTTTCTCTTCTCCCTATTTCTGAGTCGTTTGTATGGGGAAAATAATATTTTCTCCAAGTGTCTGACAAGACTGTTGCAGGGATTAAAGGGGATAATGAAAGTGTGAAGTGGTTCTTTTGTGTGCAAGGGATCCTTTTTGTTCATCGGATATTTATCCCACGGTGACACATGGGAAGTCACATTCTGCATCCACTCTACCTGCCTTTTAGACAGCGGTGTGTTTCTAGGAACGAAAGGCCTTTGTGTGTAGCTTTTGTTGACTTCTGGGTATAAGTGAGTTCTCCAACAATGGCTGATGTTAAGCTACCAATGTGAAGTGCGCAGACGGGCAGACTTGCTCCTGAAAGTATTTATCAATCAACACTCGGAAGCCTGTCTGAGCCAGCGCCAGCTCACCGCTGGGGACGGCCCAGATTTCAGGGTCATGAGCACCCAACATGTCCAAAATTGTGACCTGTTCCAGCTTCCTCATCCCAGACCAACTCTGCTGCCTCCCCTAATGATGACCCTCATGAGGGGCAGCTCCTCTGGACACCCCTGCCCCTCACCTACACCCCCGCTACGTCTACTCTGGCTGGCACAGGGTTGGGGGAGGCTGGAGGAAGTGACCCTGCTCAGCTTATGGTGGCTCACAAGGACACACCGTTAAGTAACAAGGCATTCTGAAGGCAGACGTTAAACCACCGCTAGCTTGAAATAGGCCACAGTGGGAGTGTTTATACCAGAGACATTGGCAAATGCTACAAAAATCAGAGCCTCCCCTCCACCCTCCACAGAATTCAGTTCTTCTCTTTGATTTCCTGTGGCTGTCAGATATACCCGGCTTTAACCACTAGGAAAAATGGACCAAAGGGAACTACAATACAAAGCAAGTCTGCACCTGCTCCAGAGGGCCACGTGCTCAGCCGCTCTCCCAGACAGACCTTCCTGGCAGGTGTGGAGGGGGCTCACTCCCTCATGGCCGCAAGGGCACCTAGTACCTCCATGCCTTAGATCTCTTACAAAACTGACTGCAGCTGCCACATAAAGGAGGATGCCTTTCCTTTTCTGTAGTCTTACAGTGGCCTCCCCAGTGCTCATTTTCTGGCACGACAGTGACTTCTTTCCAGAACAAATGATGGTGTGAAACCACCCCCTCAGGAAAACTGAACCCACACCGAAGGACTGTTCTAACTAAATAATCCCGCAATAACCAAACCTCAACACATGTCCCCGTGCCAGAAGCAGTCAGCCTTAGGAGCTCCATTCTAGGAACGGATTGGGCTGTACCTCGTTGAGTACAATTCCTTTTAAGTCTTTCTTTATAACAGGTTTAAAAAAAAAAAAAAAGCCTCTGTTGGGGCTCCTGGGTGGCTCAATCGGTTAAGTGTCTGACTTTGGCTCAGGTCATGATCTCAGGGTCCTGGGATGGAGCCCGTGTCAGGCTCCCTGCTCAGCAGGGAGTCTGCTTCTTCCTCTGTCCTTCCCCCCACTCGTTCTCTCTCTCTCTCTCTCTCTCTCTCAAATCAATCAATAAATCCTTAAAAAAATAAATAAAAAATTTAAAAAAGTCTCTGTCTTGTCTCACACAGTGTCATCAGATTATATACAACTATTAAAGGCTTTTTAAATTCGTGGCTATTGTGGTTTTACAATGCCACAGTGGAAAACAAGAAATATTATTAACCACAGTAGGAGGCTGAGTGTCAAAGATCACAGGTTCTGAGGAGCCCATGGGGAAACACGCTAAGAAAGGTCTGGAGCCCTGAGCCGGTTTCCATCTTCCTGGAAGGTAGTCCAGCCTTATAGGACACAGGAACTGTCCCTGTGATGGGATTCCGTCCACCTCCCAAGCCCTCTCTAGATCATCCGATGGTAGCACAAAATCTCACTATTAGACCTGCAGCCTGTCGCCCCTGCACTAAAGGCACCACGTGGCAAAGCTACGCCTTAACACACAGCCAGGCTTGCCCTCTGAAGGCATATACAAGGGAGAGAAATGTTCCCAAGGCTGAGAACATGTGAAAGGGAGCCATGAAAGGAGGAAGGAAAAGGCCACGAAGCTGCTGGGGACACAGGTGCAGAGTTGTGCAAGGGTGCTAAGATGCTTCAGCACGTGGGACCCCACCCCTGGGAGCAGCCGCCGCTGACAGTGGCCCTGAGCAGAGAGACGCAGATAGGAGTGTGGCAGGAAAAGGCAATAAAAACCTTGAGAAGAACCCAGTAGGTGCTTTATTCTGCATTTTAATGATTTTGAGCCTCCCCTAACTTCTCATTGGCCCTGGGCCTGTCGGCCAGTTGCAATTTGCATGGCTAAAATAAATTCTTCCAAATCATGAATGCCTATGTGGAAAGAGCCGAGGCACATGTCCCTAAAGCAGCCCTAAGTGTTTTGCAAGTAGTATCTCTCTAACATTCCTTAAGACGCAGAGAAGCAAAGCAAGCTGGAGCAATGATTGCTACTTTCCATTTTTCATTGTGCAAACTATGTCCTAAGAGTCTGATGTATTGTGGAGGCAGGGGGAGCAGGAATCTGGACTTACTGACCATTCATTCTACTACTTCTCAGTGTTACATCCATGCCAACCATGGGCCTCGCCACGCTCCATCCTGACACAGCAAACCACCGTGTGGTGGAAGATAGAATGGACTCGTGCTTTCCAAAGCCAGCAGTAGCATTGAAGCTAGCTCATGAGGGCAGGCGGCAAGCAGGCATCAGTGTGGGTCTTCTTGCTGACAAAGGGTGGTGGTGGGAGCTGGAGGGCTATGAGGCAGGGCATAAAAGCTGCCCAGCAAAGACCCCTACCCCTTCACTGGAAAGGGTGCAAGCATGTCCTTCTTAGGGCACTTCTACTATAAGGTAGGAAAACCTGCCTTTTCGTGTCCTTGTTGGGAGAGCTACCTAGCAGGGACTCATCAAAGATTTTCCTCTCCCTGAAACCAAGTCCTCGCCCAAACCAGACCTGGCTGGCATTCAGAGAAAGACAATTAAAGCATCTATATTTGGCCTCTCTGTAAGAACTCTGGCTCCTCAACTCGGATGAGTCCTTGTGCACAACTCACCTTGTTGGTAAGAAAGATCATCTCTGAATGTCAGTGCAGGCGTTATTGACCCCTGAAGGGTACCTGGGGAGAATGACACCAAAGAAGGGACAGGAAGAAAAGTGAAGGTCACCATCATCCACTGACTCTACCCTATGCTTGCCGGTGTCCTACACTGACCATTTGTTTGTTCATTCATTCCGCAAATATTCCCTGAGCACCTCCCTTGTGTGAGTCCTGGGCTACATGGAGCAAGAAGGGGCCCTGAGAAAACTCAGGTTCAGGGAAATTAATGGTCTTGCTAGCGTCACATCATTATATAAACATGTGAATTGAAATGGGGCCCAAAGACTAGCTTCATCATCCTTTTCTCACAGGCTGCTTCTCTCTCTGAGAATACATCTACTGGAGCTCTTTTCTTCACAGAGAAATGAAGTGAACCAAGCCTAGACACATCTTATTTTGCAGTGTGCCTGCTGAATGGCACTGACACTCCCCTGGGAGGTGAGAGCTATGCACTCAAAGGGGACATCTCAATCTTTGGGATGACATCGCTGGTACAAGCCTGTAAACTGCTGTATGGCCCATTACACATCTACAGCTCTCTCCTGCCGCTGAAAGAAGAGATACCATTGAGTTAGAAATGCTTTAAGATTATCCTAATACCAAGATCAAGAAAAGAAATTGCAGAAGCCCAAACGATGGGGTCAGTAAAGCAAGAGTCGAAAATATTATGAAGCAAACGGAAAGCAGTCAGTCATTCCTACCCTGGTCTCTGAGGAGGTGGACCAGATGTCCTCACAGCATCCACGTCAGTGATTCTGCCTGTCCTGGGAGGGGGCCTCAGGTGAGGGTGGGAGGATCTTAGGAACCTAGGACCTACGACCAGACAGCCTATGTTCAAATCCTGAGATCTCCACTAATGTGACCTTGAAGCTGAAGTCTCCATGCTCCAGGTTCACCACTGTCAAACAGGGGACAGTAACAGCACCCAGCCCCTGGTCTATTAGCAAAAGCAGCTAATGCATTTCAAGTACTGAGAGCAGTGCCTGGCAGTGAGTAAGCTCTCAGTAAGGGCTGCTAACACTATTCTACAATGGGCTGTGTTGTAATAAACTCTGACCTTTCACCCAGGGATGTGAATATGAGAGCACAGACACCACCAATCCTACTGAGTCTTAGAACAGAACCAAGTGTGTCTAAAACTCTCTTCCACAAAGAGACACCAGTCTTTTCCAAAAGGCTTAATCTAAATTATTGAAGTCACTGCTACTTTGTAAAGAAGTTTTTAACAAAGCTGTGATGTTGTGATTTACAATAAGAAATACATGTATTTGGTCTTCCTGCCTGCTCCTGGCACAGAGCTTCTAAAACCCTAGGAGTTTCCTAAGTGATGCGAGCCCAAAGGTGTCTTTTGTTGTGTTAATGAAGAGACTTGTGGAAAGGATCTAAGGATGGGGGCTGGTTGCTAGAGGAGCCAACCACATGACTGCAGGGTTAGAATTTGCAGTACCACCTCATCCCAACCTCTGTGGAGGAGAGCAGGGAAGGGCTGGAGGTTGGAGCAATCATCGACGGCCAATGATTTAATCAATCATGACTCTGTAATGAAGCCTCTATAAAAACCCAAAAGGAGAGGGTCTGGAGAGCTTCTGGGTGGCTGAACACACGGAGATTTGGGGAGAATGGCCTGCTGGAAGAGGAGATAGAAGCTCTGGGCACCCCCACTCCTAGACCTTACCCTACGCAACTCCTCTATCTATCTGGCTGTTTCTGAGTTGTATCCTTTTATAATAAACCCATGATCTGATAGGTAAAATGTTTCCCTGCTTTCTGTGAGATGCTCTAGCAAATGAACTGAACCCAAGGAGGGGGTTGTGGGAACCTCTGATTTCTAGCCCGTCAGTCAGAAGCACAGGTAACAACCTTGGGCTTCTGAGCGGTGTCTGAAAGGGGTGTGAGGAGCAGTCTAGTGGGGCTGAGCCCTTAACCTGTGGAATCTGATGCTGTCTCTGGGTAGACAGTGTCCAAATTGAGTTGAACCTTGCTCGTTGGTGTGGGGAAGACCCCCCCCCACCCCGCACCACCTCATGTCAGAATTGGTCTTAGAAACCTCTTAAAATCTTTTAATACTGCCATATATGTAGTATACCCTGAACTGTGGTTGGGCTCTCTCAGTCTCGCTAGGGCCACAGAAAAACAGTACCCATGTTGGAGGTGAGTATTGGAGAAGCTGGCTGAGAACAGGATGATGATGAGGAGTAATTAGATGAAACAACTCTCACTATCTACTGAAAGGGGCTGACAGTAGGAGTGCTCCAGGTGAGGAGGGGACATTACTCTAGCATCTCAGACCTTCTGGAGACTGGTCCCCTTGTCTTGATCACCGATGTCCCATAGGTGCCCTGAACTGGCCTTCCCTGACCCGACTGTCTTAGGTCCAGTTTCTCAAAACCCCAGTTACTGCTGTTGTTACTATTATTATTATTATTATTATTACCAGATTTTTAATGGATGCTTTTAGGTAAACTGGTCACACAGCCTAATGCCTTTGCCCATTCATGTCATTCAGTTCCTTAGAAAGCACTTGAAAAGACTGAGCCCAATGCAAGGCATTTCAGGATGGACTCAGGACGTAGGAAAATACGGATGTTGTGGACTGTATGAGCCAGGTTCTCCAGAAGAACAGGTGAATACAGAGAGAGATAAATAAGAGGAGAATTACTATGAGGAACTGGCTCACACAATTATGGGGGCCAGGAAGTCCCACCATCTGTGATGAGAAAGCTGGAGACCCAGGGAAGCTGGTGGTGTCATTCAGTCCAAGTCAGAAGACCCTAAGACCAGAAGCACCAATGTCTGTGGGCAGAAGAAGACAGAAGTCCCACCTGAAGAAGAGAAAGATAATTCGCCCTTCCTCTGCCTTCTTGTTCTGTTCGAGCCCTCAACGAATTGGATGCTATCCACACACACTGGTGGGGTGAATCTTCTTTACTCATTCTACAGATCCAAATGCTAATCTCTTCCAGAAGTATCCTCCCAGACACACCCAGAAATCATGTTTTACTGCCAGTGTGGAGATCGCTTACCCCAGTCAGGTTGATATAGAAAAGTAGCCACCACATAGATAGCATGAGCACTGCTCAAACTGCCACAGGATGTACGACAGGGCCAGCCATCTGCGCAGTGGCAAATGGCTTAGGGAAGGGTTTATTTCTTCTCAAACCTCTGCAAAGTAATAAAAGGAGCAAGCAGTGCACAGTACACGGAGGAGGATAAATCACACTGCAGCAAGGAGGGCAGGGCCATAAAGTGTGCTACCTTATGGCCCAGGAGCCACGGCCAGCCTTGCTGGTTTATTACCATCCCTGCCAGGAGGCATCAAGGACGCGTGGCTGGGCGGCCCTGAAGGCAACAGATTCTGCAGCAAATGACATGTGGAAGAACACAGAACATGCTCACAGTCATAGGCAGAGCTTCCATGCAGCTCTGACTGAGCACAGAGTTCAACGTCTCTGTTCCTAAGTAGTGTATAATGAGTCAGTTTGCCACGCTGAAAATGACAGCGTGAAACAAGATGCAAAATTACAGCTCCCTCCTGCGTTGGCACACTTTATTCAAAGCCTCCTATAGAAGTATGTCGTATTGTATTCTGGATCAACTGGACATTTCAGGGAGAAGGACATGAATTAGAACTTTTGCATCCCTGTCTACATTATTTTCAAATTGTGACTTTTACTTTTTTTTTAAAAGAGGGAGAGAGAAAGTACAAGTGAGGGGAGGGGCAGAGGGAGAGGGAGACAGAGAATCCCAAGCAGACTCCCTCCTGAGCACGGAGCCTGACACATGGCTTGATCCCAACACCCTGAGATCATGACCTGAGCTGAAATCAAGAGTCGGATGCTTAACCAACTGAGTCACCCAGGTGCCCCATGAGTTTTAGTTTTTAAAGGTGAAATAGTTTTAAAAAGATACAAGAAAGAAACTCAAACTCAAAATTTGACTACTCCTTAATGTTAAATGTACAATGGGTTGTTTTCCTGCTGTCCCTAAAATTTGAAATAAATAACAATTTAAAACATGCTCACCCAACAAGGAAAACAAAGTGCAGAAGTCTGGTGTAGTGGGGCATCTGGGTGGCTCAGTTGGTTAGGCGTCCAACTCTTAGTTTTAGCTTGGGTAGTCATCTCAGGGTTGTGGGATCAAGCCCCTGGGGTTAGGCTCCACACTCAGTGGGAAGTCTGCTTGGGAATAGCTCTTTCTCCCCCTTCAGTCCCCCCTGCCAATATGTGCTTGTTCTCTCTCTCAAAATGAAGAAAGTCTTTAAAAAAAAAAAGTGCTATATATGCAATCTGACCTCCTGTGTTGTGCTCTTGCAGAACCACTAGAGGGAGCACAAGCTAAGTAACATGCCCTGTCCCCAGAGCCCGAGCACCTCTGATGCTCGAAGTTAAATTTGGGAGGACATAACACGCTTCCATCTTGGTATCTATTCTGAAAAAATACTCAGCAAACTGGAACCGTACTCAATCCTAAGACCGGGAAGACAGTGTTTCCCATTACAGAGTGTCCTCTTTTCCTGGAAAGTTCAGGCACACTGAGAATGGGCAGGAAGATGGAGGGCTTGATCCTAGTTCAGGAAAAGGGCAAGAACATCCAGAAATGCACAGGCCTCAACAAAGGCCTGTTTCCAACTCACCTTCCCTGAGCAGGGGTGGGGGGGTGAGTTCTTTGATGTGGAATCCAGGCAAGCACCCATGGAGACAGGGGTGATATAGAAAGGGGAATGTGTGTGTGTGTGTGTGTGTGTGTGTGTGTGTGTGTGTGTGTGTGTCTAGGGCAGGAAACAGATTCTGACTGGTCAAATTCTTCCCACCATCTCCTACCAGATCAGGAGCTGGGAATCCCAATAACCAGAAAGCCAGAAAGAGTTTTCCAACGAGGGTGGCAGCAGGGAAGCTTTTTTTTTTTTTTTTTTTTTTTTTTAACTAGGTTCATAGGAAATACTGTCTGTGCTCATTTAGTGAAATTGATAAGTAATTTATTTTTCCCAGGAAGATAGTAGAATGTTACTTGGACAAGTTACATTATCACTTTCTCAGTTGTTTTTGAGTAAGGAGGATCCTTCCTTCTTTAGGCTCAAATTAGACTCCAGAGTATGTTAGAATTCCCCAAAAGGATTTTGAAGGAGTAAAGAAAGGAGCTCAGAAAACAAAGTTTAAGGGCACTATACATAGGAATCTCTTCATGAAATCACTATTCCTTGAGCTCTCACTAATATGCCAGTTGGATACCATGCCCACCAGGAGTCAGTGGCCTGATAATTCAGAGGTACAGGAAGTGTCTGGCACATGGTAGCCCCTCCATAGATATTTATTACATGAATGAATTAACAAATGAGTAAGTGAATGAATAAGTGAATGAATAAGAAAGAAGTACAAGGCACCGAGGAATTGTGAAAAAAGGACACAGAAAGCAGACTGGAGGGGGAGGCTTGGGGAGAGAAGGTGCTGGGGGGCATTTGGGGAAAGCATCTCACAGATGATCAGGCCTGAGCTGAGCCCTCAAAGATGGCTGGAAGGCAGGGGGTCCGGGAAGAAGAGGGGGCAGCGGGGGTGGGATGGGGCGTCCCAGGCACAGGGAGGAGCATGTGTACAGATGCTAAACTATGAAAGTCTAAATGCACTGGGAAAGCTGCAGGTAGCTTAGTATGATGGGAGCACAGAGTTCGGCTAGGGGTTACTGAGGCCTTGAATATAAAATTAATCTTATTAATAATTAGTGAAATCATAGTATTTATTAAATTAAAATTAATTAATTTTATCTTAGAGGTAATTTTGAAATTTGATAAGCATCAACCATAGCTAGCAGCTACGCTCAGTACTAGATGCCTTCCAGTAACGCATTTAGTCCTCGCAACAATATAAGGCAAGCCATTCTTCTTTTTTTTTTTCCTTAAGATTTTACTTATTTGAGAGAGAGAGAGTGTGTGTGTGCATGAGCACGAGGGAGAAGAGGGGCTGAAGGAGAGGGACAAGCAGACACGCCCCCACACACTAAGCAAGGAGTCTGGACCTGGGGCTTGATCCCAGAACCCTGAGATCATGATGTCAGATGCTTAGCTGACTGAGCCACCCAGGCACCCCCAGGCTATTTTTATTTCTTACCCTAACTTTCACGTTTTCACGAGGGAAGAGAAACCAAGGTGTGGAGAATTTAAGAAACATGCACCGAGTCACATGTACTCCTACACTCTTTCAGAAACTTTCAAAGGTGAAATGACTGGGCCACTGGTTTGACCAAGTCTGGCTTTGCTGGTACTTAGTTGGAGAAAAATTTTACGAGTCATTCCAAACAAAAAAGACCTCCAAATTTTAGATCAAGTCATTTTCTGGAACTTGAGTCTTCAATGGTGGAGGTATAACATTACATATGACTGAATTAACTCATTCACAGTACTAATAGTCAATTGAAAAGGTGGTATAACTAAAATTCTCAAACACTGAAAGAGCAGAGGTGGAAAAGAGAGGATTAATACTTAGATTTAGGGAAACTGCTTAATTCTTAGGGAAAATATATACATTTATATAAAATTAGACTTCCCAGCTTATATAATTAAAAAAAATAATTTCTTAATGAGTCAGTGTTTGTTAAGAGAAATAAATACATGATAAAATGAGAAAAAGTAAATGCAAATATTTACTTAATCTTTAAGAAAGCATACATGTGAAGATTAATAAATTAATGAAAAGTAAGTAAATTCTCTAGGTTAAAAAAAGTGGTCATTTTTTCCCAAAGAAGGCATACAGATGGCCAACATGTACGAGAAAAGGTGCTCACTCATCATCAGGGAAATGCGTATGAAAACCCACAATGAGATACTACCTCACACCCATCAGAATGGCTAGAATCAAGAAGATAAGAGATAAGTGTCCCTGGAGCACCAGGTGGCTCAGTAGAGTAGGTTAAGCGTCTGATTCTTGGTTTCCCCTCAGGTCTTGATCTCAGGGTCTTGAGATCAAGCCCCATATCGGGCTTGTGCTGGGTGTGAAGCCTGCTTAAGATTCTCCCTCTCCCTCTGCCTGCCCCCTTCTAAATAAAAAAAGAGAGAGAATGAGAGAGAGAAAAAGAGAGCTGTGTCTGTGAAGCTGTGGAGAAAAGGGAAGCCTTCTGCACTGGGCGGGAGTGTAAACTTGTGCAGCCACTACGGAAAACAGTATGAAGGTTTTTCAAAAAAATAAAAGTGTAACTACCACATGATCCAGCAGTCCTATATCCCATATTTCCTTACATCAAAAAGAAACAAAATCACTATCTTGACAAGATATCTGCACTTTCATGTTTACTGCAGCATTATTCATTGTAGCCAAGACATGAAGACAATCTAAATGTCCACTGGCAGATGAATGGGTAAAGAAAATGTGGTATATATACACAACACAGTATTATATGGCCCTAAAAAAGTGAAATCCTGGGGCACCTGGGTGGCTCAGGCAGTTAAACGTCTAACTCTTGATTTCAGCTCAGATCATGATCTCAGGGTCCTGAGGTCAAGCCCTACATTGGGCTCTGCACTCAATGAGGAGTCTGCTTGGGATCTTCTCTCTCCCTCTGTCCCTCCCTCCGCTCACTCTCTCTCAATCTCTACAATAAATTTAAAAATAAAAAAAATAGGTACTTTATTTCAATGCTGGAAAATGACAACAGTTCTGGAGCTGGACAGTGAGTGCTGATGAGTAAACAATCATGTGAACGTACTTAATGCTACTGAATGAACTATGCATTTAAAAATAGGGCAGTAAATTTATGTTATGTATATTTTAACACAGTATGAAAAAATTGATCAAAACAAACGCATGCAAAAAATTTATTAATTCCTGTAGTCTGCAAAGAAAATACCCTTTTTACACTGAGCTCCCCCAGGCTAAAGTCACTGCCGTCTTCATGTCCAGGAGCCCTGGAACTAAGTCCTGTCATGGGTTTCGCATGGCAGCAAAGCTCCATTTGGTTTTTCCTGAAGTTAAATAATCCCAACTCAAATTTCATCTATTAGAAGTGCCTTGGAAATTCTCAGTAAGTAATGATTCTTCCTCTTATTCTTGCCTTTACCGTCACTGAATTTCAGGCCAGTGTCTTGGATCAGCAGCTCATACTGCCATATTACCGATATACAGCACCCCAGCTTTCCCAATAAAATGGCATTGCCATTTTAAAATTTTATTTTTATGTTATGCTCTTTGAAGTCCCAGAACATTTCGTATGGGAGCAAGTAAGAAATAAAGGTCCACATTCCCCCTCGGACAATAAATCACTCATAGACTAATGTTGCCCTTGTAAATGAGCCCGCTGGCTAAGTTTTGTATCTCAAATTCAGCCTCTGCTTTAGGAAAGCTTATTGCATTGATGTCATAAATGGTGTCTATAATTTATACTGAAATTGTTTCTAGAAAAAATTAGAATGGCTTATGATAAAATATGTGTCTGTTTATTTATACTCATACATACACTCAAAAGGACATGCATTTTCATGGGGGGTGATATCATCACCAAGGCAATGAAAACAAGCTCCTGGCAGGGGGGAGGTCAAAAAAAATTCAGATATTATAATAGTCTGTGGACTTCCAAAGCTCCACTCTACCCAATAAAGTCTTATTCTTTAGTATTTACTTTCTCTCATTACACAGAAATTAAATTAATAAATATGTAAATAAATTTTATTTGATGTTTCCTTTTAGAAGGGGCAATAATGGAAAATGTTCAGAAACACTGCAACCAAACAATCACACGAGAAGAGAGAAAGGAAAGCTAGACCCCACAGGTAACAAGAGAGTAGTATGGTCCTAACTATCAGTCAATGGGACATTAACAACACAGGGTAGGTGATGCAGGGGGGCCAAATTCTGCACTTACCACCTGGCTGCATATGAACATGGGATTTCCCTTTTACCTGCCCATGACCTCCACTTGCTGTTCTGCCTCAGCGACGTTTTCCCCCCAGTGAATACCAAGATGCCTGGTAGTAATCGAGCTCTGTCCACATACAGACGTTCTCACAGTATTGCCCCAGATCGAAGTATTTGGGGGAGTGTCTCCTCTGGGACTGCCAGGGGATGATGTAAAGGTATGCGCATCTTTGGGTGACTCTCCTTACCACATTTCTGTCTTTGAGGGGCCTCCCTGACTTCTCTTATGGGCCTTGCCTCTTGCCAAACTCCCCTCACCCTCTTCTCTAACCACAGCAGACAAGGTGGCTTCCGTAAACCTAGCCTGCACATGACTAATCCATACTGTTGCTCTGCCTGTCCCCTCTATGTTCCTAACACAACCTCTTCCCCTTCACTCCCTGGTGAAATTCTACCCATCTCTGAGCTCCAGCTCAAATATCACCCCCCGCCCCCGTAGGCATCCTTAGCTCCCCCACCCTTTCGTCAATTTGTAATTAGTATGTCCATTTTCTGTGCCCTTCTTGCTCTGCTGGAGCACCTGTCATTCTGCTAGTCTCAGGCCTGGGTCCCTACAGCTTTCCTCCCATTTATTCCAACTTCTTTGCAGGGAGGACTGGGCCCCCTGGATTTTTGTATCCCTCTGAGTTTTTAATACAGAGTCAGAGACTGAAAAACATTTAGTAAATTGGTCG
Organism: Ursus maritimus; assembly: GCF_017311325.1. Classification (NCBI taxonomy): domain Eukaryota; kingdom Metazoa; phylum Chordata; class Mammalia; order Carnivora; family Ursidae; genus Ursus; species Ursus maritimus. Next base: position 69,981,355 of record NW_024426885.1, on the reverse strand, counting down.
ACCACTGTAATTTCTTTAAAAGAACATACAACGCTTTAAAAACTAATCCAGCCTTTTTAAAAGATTTTATTTATTTATTTGAGAGAGAGAGAGTGAGAGAGAGAGAAACAGCATGAGCAAGGGGAGAGGCAGAGGGAGAAGCAGACTCCCCACTGAGCGGGAAGCCTGATGCAGGACTCGATCCCAGGACTCCAGGATCATGACCTGAGAGGAGGGCAGACGCTTAACTGACTGAGCCACCCAAGCACCCCTAAAAAATTTTTAAATACTTGTACAAAATATTCTCAGGAAAGAAAAGGATGTAAAAAGAGTCACCCAATTTTTAAATTTTTATTTAAATTCAAGTCAGTTAATTCTTAAAAAGGGGGGGCGCCTGGTTAAGCGTCTGCCTTCAGCTCATGTTCTGATCCCAGGGTTCTGGGATAGAGCACCCCATTGGGCTCCTGGCTCAGTGGGGAGTCTGCTTCCCTCTCCCCCTGCCCCTCCCCCTGCTTGTGTGCTGTCTCTCTCTGTTAAATAAATACATAAAATCTTAAAATTAAATAAATACATTCAAGTCAGTTAACATACAGTGTATTGTTAATGTCAGGGTAGAATTTAGTGATTCATCAGTTGCTTGTAACACCCAGTGCTCATTACTTCAAGTGTCCTCCTTAATGCCCATCACCCATTTACCCCATCCCCCCAACCACCTCCCCTCCAGCAACTCTCAGTTTGTTCTCTATAGTTAAGAGTCTCTTGTGGTTTGTCTCCCCCTCTGTTTTTATCCTATTTTATTTTTCCTTCCCTTCACCTATGTTCATCTGTTTTGTTTCTTAAATTTCACATATGAATGAAATCATATGGTATGTCTTTCTCTGCCTGACTTTATTTTGCTTAGCATAATGCACTCTATACCCATCCATGTTGTTGCAAATGGCAAGATACCATTATTTTTTGATGACTGAGTAATATTCCATTGTATGCATATACCACATCTTCTTTATCTATTCCTCTGTTGATGGACATCTGGGCTCTTTCCATAGTTTGGCTATTATGGCCATTGCTGCTACAAACATTGGGGTGCATGTGCCCCTTCGAATCTTTATGTTTGTATCCTTTGGATAAATACCTAGTAGTGCAATTGCTAGGCTATAAAGTAGTTCTATTTTTTACTTTTTGAGGAAAAAATTTTCCAGAGTGGCTACATCAGTTTACATTCCCGCCAGCAGTATAAGAGGGCTCCCCTTTCTCCACATCCTCGCCAACATCTATCGTTTCCTGACTTGTTAATTTTAGCCATTCTGACTGGTGTGAGGTGGTATCTCACTGTGGTTTTGATTTGCATTTCCCTGATGATGAGTGATGTTGAGCATTTTTCACGTGTCTGTCAGCCATTTATGTCTTCTTTGGAGAAATGTCTGCTCATATCTTCTGCCCATTTCTTGACTGGATTTTTTGGTTTTTTGGGTATTGAGTTTGAGGAGTTCTTTATAGAATTTGGATACTAGCCCTTTAGCTGACATGCCATTTGTGAATATCTTCTCCCATTCCATAGGCTGCCTTTCAGTTTTGTTGATTGTTTCCATTGCTGTGTAAAAGCTTTTTATCTCAATAAAGTCCCAATAGTTCATTTTTGCTTTTGTATCTCTTGCCTCTGAAGATGTGTCTAGCAAGAAATTGCTGTGGCCAAGGTCAAACAGGTTGCTGCCTGTGTTCTTCTCTATTTTGATGGATTCCTGCCTCACATTTAGGTCTTTCATCCATTTGAATTTATTTTTGCATGTGGTGTAAGAAAGTGGTCCAGTTTCATTCTTCTGCATGTGGCTGTCCAGTTTTCCCAACGCCATTTGTTGAAGGGCCTGTCTTTTTTCCATTGGATATTCTCTCCTGCTTTGTTGAAGATTAATTGACCATAGGATTGAGGGTCCATTTTGGGGTTCTCTATTCTGTTCCATTGATCAGTGTGTTTACTTTTGTGCCAGTACCATACTGTCTTGATGACTACAGCTTTGTAATTGAGCTTGAAGTCTGGAATTGTGATACCACCAGTTTTGGTTTTCTTTTTGAACACTCCTCTGGCTGTTCGAGGGCTTTTCCAGTTCCACACCAATTTTAGAATTGTTTGTTCCAGGTCTGTAAAAAATGCTGGTGTTATTTTGGTAGGGATTGCATTAAATATGTAGATTGCTTTGGGTAGTATAGACATTTTAACAATATTTGTTCTTCCAATCTATGAGCATGGAATGTTCTTCCATTTCTTTGTGTCTTCCTCAATTTCTTTCATAAGTGTTCTCTAGTTTTCAGAGTACAGATCTTTTTACCTCTTTGGTTAGGTTTATTCCTAGGTATCCTATGTTTTTTGCAATTGTAAATGGGATCAATTCCTTGATTACTCTTCCTGCTGCTTTGTTGTGGGTGTACAGAAATGCAACAGACTGGGCATCTGGATGACTTAGTTGGTTAAGCGTCTGCCTTCAGCTCAGGTCATTATCCCAGGGTCCTGACACTGAGCCCCACTTCGGGCTCTCCACTCAGCGACAAGTCTGCTTCTCCCTCTCCCTCTGTGATATCTCTCACTTTTGCTCCCTCTCAAATAAATAAATAAACTCTTTTAAAAAATGCAACAGAATTCTATGTGTTGATTTTATATCCTGTGACTTTGCTGAATTGATGAATCAGTTCTAGCAATTTTTTTGGTGGAGGCTTTCGGGTTTTCTAGAGTTATCATATTGTTTGCCAAGAGTGAAAGTTTGACTTCTTTGCTGACCTGGAAGCTTTTTATTTCTTTCTGTTGCTGATTGCTGAGGCTACAACTTCCAGTACTATGTTGAACAATGGTGGTGAGAGTGGACAACCCTATCATGTTCCTGGCCTTAGGGGAAAAGCTCTGTTTTTCCCCATTGAGAATGAGATTAGCTGTGGGTCTTTTGTACATGTTCTTAATGATGTTGAAGTATGTTCCCTCTTTCCCTACTCTGTTGAGGGTTTTTATCAAGAAAGGATGCTGTACTTTGTCAAACGCTTTTTCTGTATCGATTGCTAGGACCATATGGTTCTTATCCTTTCTTTTATTAATGTGGCGTATCATGTTGATTGACTTGTGGATGTTGAACCGCCCCTGCAGCCCAGGAATAAATCCCACTTGGTCATGGTGAATAATCCCCTCAATGTACCGTTGGATCTGATATGCTAGTATCTTGTTGAGAATATTGGTCTGTAATTTTTTTAATGCAGTCTTTGTCCGGTTTTGGGATCAAGGTAATGCTGGCCTCATAGAATAAGTTTGGAAGTTTTCCTTCCATTTCCATTTTTTGGAACAGTTTCAGAGAATGTATTAATTCTTCTTTAAATGTTTGGCAGAATTCCCCTGGGAAGCCATCCGGCCCTGGACTCTTACTTGTTGAGAGATTTTTGATTACTGCTCCAGTTTCTTTACTGGTTATAAGTCTCTTCAGATTTTCTATTTCTTCCTGCTTTCATTTTGGTAGTTTATATGTTTCTAGGAATTTATCCATTTCTTCCAGATTGTCTAATTTGTTGGCATATAATGACTCATAATATTCTCTTATAATTGTATTTCTATGGTGTTGGTTGTGATTTCATTCATGATTTTATTTATTTGGGTCCTTTCTTTTTTCTTTTTGATAAGCCTGGCTAGGGTTTTATCAATTTTGTTAATTCTATCAAAGAACCAGCCCCTAGTTTCGTTGATCTGTTCTACTGTTTGTTTTTTTTTCCTGTATCATTGATTTCTGCCCTAATCTTTATTATTTCCCTTCCCCTGCTGTATTTAGGCTTTATTTGCTGTTCTTTTTCCAGCTCTTTTAGGTGTAAGGTTAGGTGGTGTATTTGAGACTTTTCCTCCTTCTTGAGGAATGCCTGTATTGCTATATACTTCCCTCTTAAGACTGCCTTTGCTATATCCCAAAGGTTTTGAATAGTTGTGTTTTCATTTTCATTGCTTCCATGTATTTTTTAAATTCTTCTTTAATTTCCTGCTTGACCCATTTATTCTTTAGTAGGATGCTCTTTAACCTCCATGTATTTGTGGTCCTTCCAAATTTTCTCCTGTGGCTAACTTCAAGTTTCATAGCATTGTGGTTGGAAAATATGCATGGTATATTTGAAGCCTCTGGTTGAGGCTTCATTTGTGACCCAGTATGTGACCTATTCTTGAGAATGATCCATGTGCACTTGAAAAGAATATGTATTCTGCTGCTTTAGGAGAAATGCTCTGAATGTATCTGTGAAGTCCATCTGGTCAAGTGTGTCATTCAAAGCCCTTGTTTCCTTTTTGACCTTCTCCGTGAATGATCTATTACTGTGAGTGAGATGTTAAAGCCCCCTACTCTTATTGTATTATTATCAACGAGTTTCTTTAATTGTGTTATTAGCTGGTTTATATATTTGGCTGCTCCCAAGTTAGGGGCATAAATATTTATAATTGTTAGATCTTCTTGTTGGATAGACCTCTTTATTACGATATAGTGTCTTTCCTCATCTCTTATTACAGTCTTTGGATTAAAATCTAGTTTGTCTGATATAAGGATGGCTACTCCAGGTTTCTTTTGATGTCCATTAGCACAATAAATAGTTCTCCACCCCCTTTCAATTTGGAGGTGTCTGGTCTAAAATGAGTCTCTTGTAGGCAACATATGGATGGGTCTTGGTTTTTAATCCACTCTGATACCCTATGTCTTTTGATTGGAGCATTTAGTCCATTTACATTCAGAGTAATTACTAAAAGATATGAATTTAGTGCCATTGTATTACTTGTAAAGTTGTTGTTCCTGTAGATTGTCTCTGTTCATTTCTAGTCTTTGTAATTTTGGTCTCTCTTTCCCACTCAAAGGGTCCCCTTTAACATTTTTTGCAGGAATGGCTCGCTGTTCACGAACCCCTTTAGTTTTTGTTTATCTTGGAAACTTTCTCTCTCCTTCTATTCTGAATGACAGCATTCCTGGATAAAGTATTCTTAGCTGTGGATTTTTGCCATTTACCACATTGACTATATCATGCCAGTCCTTTCTAACCTGCCAAGTGTCTGTGAACAGGTCTGCTGCCAGCCTTATGTGTCTACCTTTGTAGGTTAAGGACTTTTTCTCCTAAGCTGCTTTCAGGAATCTCCCTTTATCTTTGTATTTCGTGAGTTTCACTATAATATGCCATGGTGTTGATCTGTTTTTGTTGATTTTGAGGGGAGTTCTCTGTTCCTCTTGGACTTGAATGCCTATTTCCTTCTCTTGGTTAAAGAAGTTCTTAGCTATAACTTACTAAAATAAACCTTCTGCCCCTCTTTCCTGCTCTTCCTTTTCTGAAATTCCTATAATACAGATACTACTTCACTTTATGGAATTGCTGACTTCCCGAAGTCTACCTTCGTAATCCAGTATTCTCTTTCCCTCTTCTTTTCAGCTTGTTTTCCATAATTTTATCTATATCAACTATCCTCTCCTCTGCTTCTTCAATCCTCATAGTGATTATATCCAATCTGTTTTGCATCTCAGTTACAGCATTTTTTATTTCAGCCTGACTAGTTTTCAGGTCTTTTATCTCTGCAGGAAAGGTTTTTCTGTTGTTTTCTATGCTTTATTCAAGTCCAGCTGGTTGTCTTTTAACTGTTGATTTAAATTCTTGATTAGATATATTGCGTATATATTTACTTTGAACAAAACTCTGGCTGTGATATCTTCCTGACCTTTCTTTTGGGGAGAATTCCTCCATCTTGTCACTTTGCGTTTTTATCTTTTGCATGTTATGAAAGCTTGTTATGTTTCCTGCACCTCAGGGTAATACTATATTAAAAAGAGGTCCTGCACAGTCCAGAGCCTGGCACTCAGGAAGTGTTTCTGGTGTATGCTCTGTGCACTCTGCTCTTGCGTTTTGGCTGCTCTTTCCCACTGGTTCATCCTAAAAGAGACATCCTTACGTCAAAAGTGGTTCCTCTGGGTCTTGAGATAATGAGCAACTTGACATGTGCTTTTCTGTAAATTTCCACGTATGATCTTCTCACTTATGAAACCATGAAACTGTATTTTTTTTCAAATCACAAATGAATAAAAATGAGTTTTGTTTCCAAAAAAATTGGTAGTAGGTTTTACAGGTAGGCAGAAATCTCCCCAGGAACACAAACAGGTTTCATCTCCAGGATCACATCAGAGGGATTGGTAGTGTCTGTGTACTGGAAGGCTTGAGAGGCTTGGGGAGGAGATGGGCTTGGCTGGACAGTAGTGGCTTGATGACACATAGCTGTCATGGGTGGAAACACAGCATGAGCACTGCTTATCTGCCTGCCCTGAAGCAAAAACAGGGATCTGAGTGCTGTTGACTCCACATGGCCTGGGTGGTAGGCTTCATGGTGGAGGCAGTGGCATCTACAACTGATCTGCTAAGACACAAAACTAGCAGGGCCTGTTGGGTGCCGGGCCTTGTGGTAGGTTCATGTCAACCTTTTAACCTTCATAATAATCGTATGAGATGATGTTTTCATTACCACTCCATAGAGGAGAAAACCAAGGAATTAAATAACTTTCTCAACGTTACATAGAAGACTGCAAAGCTTGGACCAGAACCCAGACTCCTGAGGCCTGCGCTTGGTCTGCCACCTACAACTTCATCCTCAGGGTACTCTGGAGGGGGCCCAGCTGACCGAAATAACTCTACCTGGAGCAATAAGGAATCCCATGGGCCTACCAGATAAATGCGGCTTCAAAACACCTCAGATAAGTTCTATTTCAGGCACTGAAATTAAACCCAAACATCCACACACAACAACCAAACATTGGCTGTCTGGCACTTAACATTTATTTTCTCAAAGAAAAGAAAGAAATCTCTAGTGTAAAGCAGTGATCTTTCTTTTTCCAATGGCAAGACTGGGTAAATAACAGTGTCTCTACACTCTAGCAATGGAGGTCTGTGGTTTCATTTTAGCCTTAACACTGATTCATGCTGAATCTGTTATCTCCCCTTCCAAAACAGAGGAAAACAAGGAGCAAGAGGGAACTTTTAGGGGTGATGGAAATGATCTATGTTTGGATTTTGGATTGCAGGGGTGATTACATAACTCTCCATGGTTTCTAAACTCACTGAACTCAATGCTTAAAAAGTAGGTGATTTTAGGGGCACCTGGCTGGCTCGGTTGGTTAAGCATCCAACTGTTGGTTTTGGCTCAGGTCATGATCTCAGGGTCATGAGATCAAGACCCGTGTCAGGCTCCAGCTTATCATGGAGTCCGCTTCTCCCTCTCCTCTGCTCCTCTCCCCGCTTGCCCTTTCTCTCTCTCTCTCTCTCAAATAAATAAACTTTTTTTTAAAAAGTAGGCGATTTTATTGTGTGTAAAACAAACCTCAATAAAGCTGCTAGAAACAGAAGTACAGAATTCTCAACAGATTCCAGCAACACAGAGAGCCATTCACGGCGAGCTGCAGAGCACCAGGTCAGCACACTAACTGTACATGGCTCCCACGGTCAGGATTCATAGCCTGTGTCCTGACCTCTTTTCTCAAAATCCAGAAAAAACCCAAGAGAAGGCAATACAACAGAATTTTATCTACTTCGTAGGTCCTCAGTAGATACTGATTGCCTAGGTTCTGGTGGTTATTTTTTAACTCCTATTGATGAGATCCTACAAATTTGAAGGTATAACAATTATTTGTATTTTTATATTCTGAGATTTTAACTAGGAATCACTTCCATGTCCACCTCTTTAAGAAAATTAGGCAGGAAATAAGCTATTCCTAAGAAGTTGAGAAGGAACCGGTCACTTGTGTAGGCTGACCCAGGAGAGTGAGACTTGGAAATCCACAGGAGAAATCAGCCTCTCTGTGTTTGTGAGACCGTATCTACCCCCTTCTTGGCCTCACTTTTTTAAAAACTGAGGTATAATTGACGTTCAGCATTTATTGGCATCAGGTGTACAATGTAATGATTCAATATTTGGATTTACTGCAAAATGACCACAATAAGTCTAGTTAGCATCTATCACCTCACAGAGCTAACAAATTTTTTTTTCTTGATGAGAACTTTTAAGATTTACTCTTAGCAACTTTCAAATATTCAATATAGCATTATTAATTATTGCTGCCATGCTTACGTTACGTCCCAGGCCTTATTTATTTTCTGACTAGAAGTTTGTACTAGAAGTTTTGTACCCCTTCACCCATTTCTCCCCCACCTCCTACCCTAGCAACCTTGAGTCTGGGATTTGGGGATGGTTTTTTTGGTCTCACTTTTCTGAACAATCAAGAAAAGATATGATAATACCTTTATGATATTATAAATCTAAAGGCCAACGAAATGTTTTGCCAGCCCCAAAGCAACTTCAGTGGTAAATAAGGCATCAACACATTCTGGGGGATTCGGATTATCTATATTTTGATCTCTATCAGTCACTAGAACATAAACTTTCAAAGCAGACTTGACTCTTAGCAGTGCTGGGGCTCTCTCCAGATAATTACTTTTTTCCCTTCAAACTGCATGGCCCTACATCAGCATCTGTGGTTTGTAAGTGAAGCCTGCACGGTGCTCCCTAAGTTACTTGATTTGACAAAACCAAAAATATCCTTTAAAACATTTAAAAATTAGTATAAATGTGTCTGTGTTAAGAGGGTTGTACATTCATTTAGAACATGAATTTGTGAAACCATTTCCAACCACATCATGAGAGTGATTGAAAAATTAGGACAGGAAATGTGTTTGCTGCAAACGGCACACCCTCCAAGTAGGGATGGGCAGGGAAAGCACACAAACTGGCTGAGTTCTCGCACACTCTGCCTTACTGTTACGTAAATAGGTGTGTTGCACTCTGACCTGGGAGTCAGGAATGTTAAAGGCCAATTTCCAGTTCAGCATGGATTTGGCTCCCTTGTTTATCCGGACAATGATCTGGTCATTACTGGAGAGGCAGGCATTAAGCACTAATGTGGTAGGCATGATTGAGGCAAGAAAATACATATAAGAAACTTAAAAATTAAGTCGAGACATGAAACATTTAAATACTGCTACCATCAAGCATAATTTTCAGAAGTCACTCAGATTTGTCCTAATACTTGCAGGACTCAGGACAAGAGCGCAAATAGAGACTCCATACCAGATAACTACAACAATTAAAAGTTAGAAACCAAGTCAGCAAACTTAACTACAATATGTTCTTTCATCCTACCTCACCACACAGACCTTCGTAATGATCTAGACCAGGCTGGTATTGAGGATGCTCAGAAGCCTGTGCTGGCAGACGATGGGGCAGAGAAAACTGGCCCCAGGCCTCTGGCCCTGGCCCACCCCTTCCTGTTGCCACCTTTGTTTCCATCCTGCTCTGTAGTCCTTACATGCATGTGTGGGCCCCCTCAGCAACATAGCCATGCTCTGCTAACACCCCCTTGTACACAGCTGCCTCTTAGACCTGGGTGTACGTGGCATGCATGCCAGCAACAGTGCACTTTTGGGAGAATGGGTCCAGGACAGAGGCCCATGCAGACCTCATCATCCCATCAGGTTAGGAACATTTGGGAAAAGAATTCCCAGGTTTTAAACAGATAGAGCACCGTCTATTGAGGATGGCATGGGGTCATGGACGACGTGCTCCATGGCCCTGCAGACTCCTCATTCCAACATAAGAGGCACAGTCAGAATGAAAGGGTCTCTAGACCCTGGGGCTCAGGTCAGGGGCTCCTCTTATCTGGACCTAAAGGTGGTTCCAGAGCCACTGACCACAATGCCATAATCTACCTTATTTAGACACTGTAAATTCAGGGACAAGAGACAAATGGGAAGTTGAACCTATTTCATCAAAGGCTTTCAGAAGACAGCAAGAATAGCAATCCCAAGTGTTAAGAGATGATAACCATCACACACATGGGCTTTCTTAAAATGCTGTACAGCGTTTTCTCCTAGAAGCTCAGGAATGGCAAGTGGGTCCAAATCCACACTTGCAGAAAGAGTAGATCAATTTCAGCATCAGGAATGTTTTTCTACAAAAGCTGGGAAAACACTGAAACCAAAGATGAAGCATTCATTCGCTTACTGATTTAGGAAAGATTTACTGAGGACCTTCTATGTGCAAGGCACCATTCTAAGTGTAGGAGATACAAAGGTGAACAGGACAAACAAAAGTCCATCCCTCACAGTGCCTACATTCCAGGGGGCATAGGCAAGAATGTAGGAATAAGCAAATCCATTTCCATTTGGGGCAGATTCCCCAGAGAAAACAAAACAGGGAGAGACTAGAGAAAGAGGAGGGTGTGTGTGTGTGTGTGTGTGTGTGTGCGTGTCTCTGTGTGTGTGTGCACATGTATGCGTGTGCATTTCTTTGTAGGGGTAGCTGCTTTAGTTAGAAGGTCCGGGATGAACTCAATGAGGAAGGTGAAGTGCTCAGGGACCATCGACGACAGATCCTGCTCATCAAGTGGTCAGACTCCACGGTGGATCAGGTATCTTAAAGAGTAAGGCTGAATCTGAGGAGCGAGGGGGTTCCATTCTGAATGGATAGCTCAGCTGCCCATAAGGAGATGCATGTCCCAGAATAAGCCACTCCACCTCACCACGCCTCACCAAAGAGCCTAGGAATGGAGAGGAGGATGTCCACGGTGTAGAATTAGTACTGTGAACCCAAGTGAGATCATATACATCATATAAAGTGAGGAAGCCCAGTGCAGGCCTGTTGTAGGCAGCTCCCAGTAATAAATTATTATAATTTCTAGTAGTTCAAATAACCTTGACAGCCAGAAGTTTTGTTTTTTGTTTTTTGTTTTTCTCATACAGAGTATGGTGAGGCTCAATTTCCTGGAAAAGGACACACAGTTGTAAAATATGGCATGCCTGTCTGTCAGGGGGAGAATGTCCCCTGAGGCCCTCAGATGGCAAATACTGTGATGACAGCAGGGACAGGATGGACCACAGCCACTGTAGCTCATGGAGCTTCTGCCAACATGTTTCGATCACCTTCAGCATAAAAGGATAAACTGGACCCAGGGTTTTCACATTTGAGCCACAGAAAGATCAAAGGAGCTTGTTAACAGATTCCAGGTCCAGCCACTCAGAGATGCTGATTCAGCAGGTCTGAGATGGAGACAAGGCAATGCATTTTAACTAAGCACCCAGGTAATTCTAAGACACGTGGTCTCCCGACCCCACTCTGAGTGACACTGAGCTGGATGATGATCTCGCATCTTGGGTAACACCTTTTATGGAAATCTAACCTGAATTTGGCTTGAGAGTCTGCTCACATCAAAGGATCAGATGACCCTAAACTTGAGCAGGCTCCGAAGTCTACCTTGCCTTAAACTTAACAAACTCCCACACTGCTTTAATGTTCGGCTGGGTAGATTAATGTATGCAAACTGCCTTGGGCACCTCGGGAATAGAGAGGTGCATGTTTGTTATCGGCTCTGAGGCCCCCAAAGGAAAGGGGAGCTGTGTAGATGCAAGTCAGTGTTGTGCTGTGTATGTAATTTTTAGCAGCTCTGAGGAAAGCAAACCTTAATGCTTCAGTTAGGCTCCTGGGAATCTGATCTGTACAGTCGGGGTAGGAACATACAGTTCCCATCAAGCTTGTCCTCTCAAAAATGTTAACTATTGACTCCGGTAGCAACAGTTTTGGAGAACATTATTATTCTGCCTCTAATTCAGATGGTCCTTTTTGCATAACAATAAAATAAAATAATAAAAAATAAAGCAAACACCACCACCAACAGAAACCAGACATAACGCAAGCAGCCAGGAGACCTGGTGTTTCTAGGTTCGGGTCTGTTGCTGAGCAGCTATGTGACCGGCTTTGTGAGACTTAGTTTCTCCATTTACAGCAGCGTCACCCCCTTCCACTAATGTGTGTACCTGGTGAGACAGTGGCTGTGGAACCACTCTGGACATGGTGGGGCATTTCACTTCCTTCATATCAGCCTAAAGAACAGCAGCTCTCAAAACCGGGCCTCTGAGGTTCCTCCGGCAACAGGCAAGTCTATGTTCTTGAGGATGCTAGGAGAGCTTAAGATGGCTGCACATGAGGGCAGGGGCCCAACAGAGGAGGAAAATTGTGGCCACAGTAGGCAACTGTGTGAAGGAAGGGAGCAGAGATGGCATGATGCTGCCTACAACTGAGGATATCATCAGACCAGAGTTTCTGAATGACTCAAACCACAGGGCATAAATTAGAGAAGAAACACTGGAGGCAGACCATCTGTGAAATCTCATCAGACACTGGGCAGGGGAAGGAGAGCCAAAGAGGAGACGTGTCCAAAAGGCAGGAGAAGTGTGGCCACTGCCGTTACTGATACTCACAGAGTCATTATCTTGGTCCAACCTAACTTCCCTGCTGATCTTTTGGCCTCTCATTCCTTTTGGTTCTCTTAGATTTATTTCTGGTTGCCACTGTACTTGCCAGCTGTGGTTGCTCCGAATGAGCCCCACACGCTTCAAGCGCCCAGCATCGACTGTGCCTCTAAGCTGGTGATTGCCACATGCAATTTTCTAAACCCCTAAGGTCAAATGATGCTAGCACCTTTTGCGGTCTGTTCTGTACCAGCATCTCTGTGATGAATACCCCAGCTTCTATCTGCCCCAGGCTCCAGGCCTGTCTCCCCCTCTTCCTCATCATGGTGCCTTTTCCCCATCACTGTGCTGTAAGGTATCCTTCTCCTTGCTGCCACTCTCCTCCCCTCCGCCTCTGCAACTTGTATCACAAATCAGGACAACACAATGCACCAACCCAAACACAAGCCCAAGGTGACAGAAGATTGTTTAACAAAAAATCTCAGTAAAATAAGCAGAAAAAAACATACAAATACAGGGCCCTTGGAAATGAGTCCTTCAAAACGTGTCCTTAAACTAGAACTGGTTTACCACAAAGAGGGATTGCAGAAGGGAGCATCTCAGGAGAGCATCGGGGATGCAGCTGTGTGGCACACAGTCTAAGTCTAGCCGCTCTGCCCTCATGTCATGTGTTGGGGCCAAAAAGAAAGGGTGTTTCTTTACCGAGTGGCTGCAGCACACAGACCCCACGGCGAGACTGCCTACAACTGAGGATGCCATCAGACCATAGCCACTCCCTGCTCTTCTAGTTAATAAGCATGCTGCTGTGTGCAAATTATTTAACTTTCTGTGCCTCCAGTTCCCCAAATATAAAATGGGGTGAATAACAGTATTTATCTCACTGGGGTTCCTGTAAGCATTAAATAAATAGGTAAAGTGCTTAAAACAATGCTTGACATTCCAAGTGTTTTGTAAGTTAGTTGTCACTAGCTAGAAGTCTTGAAGAAAATCCAAAAGCTTTGTATTATGAAAAATTTCAAATGTAAACGAAAGTAGAGAAAACAGTATAATGACCCCCCTGTACACATCTCTTAGCTTTGACAATTATTGACTCATGGCCAATCTGATTTCTCTCTTCCCCATCAATTCTGTCTGTCCTCTCCTTCAGATTATTTTGAAGCAAATCCCAGGCATTGTACTAACTCATCTTTCAATATTTCAGTATGGATCTCTAAAAGATAAGATTTATTTAAAAAACAAAACAAAACAAAAACAGAACCTACCCACAATGCCATTTTATTACCTAAAAAAATATTAACATTAAAAAAAATGCTTGACAGGTGCTAGAACACTCAGCTCATGTATGAAGTGCTTGCATAAAGGCTAAAACTTAACCTGTTATCATTCCCTTTACACTTCAACAATAAATAGCACATACTCAACAGTATTCATGAACTGAAACTAATTGATTTTTAAATTTTCCTTGCTTAACAATTTTGTTGAGACTCTTATTTTACAATGAACGGCAGCTTTGTTCCTTGGAAAATGAAAAAGAACCAGGGCATGTGGGTGGCTCAGTTCTTTGAGGGTCTGACTCTTGATTTCAGCTCAGGTCATGATCTTATGGGATTGAGACCGGAGTCGAGCCCTGCAACAGGCTCGGCGCTCAGTGCGAGTCTGCTTGAAGATTCTCTCCCTCTCCGTTGCCCCTCTCCCTGCTCACACTCTCTCTCTCTCTCTCAAATAAATAAAAGAAAAAAAATTAAAAAGAACCACAGCTTTCTTCTAAATGCTCAATACATTCTCAGAGGCATACTTTCAGGCACCATTAACAATAATGTACTTCTTCTCTTGACTCATTTGGTTCTAAGCAAGTTTAATGGATATTACCAATTGCATTACTGAGGACACCATAATGCATTATATATTCTATAAGGGGGTTCTCTTTTTTATATATGAAAGATTTCAGTTCTAGAAATGTGATCACTATCTATTCCATACCCTTAAAAGCATATTATTACTATGTTTCTTGAAGTTCCTATATTACTGGAGGGAAGGAAAGCAGAATGAAAAATGTTGACCATTCCATGGAACCAATGACAGTCTGGCCAGCTTCCATTGTATTTGGCTAAAGTGGCTTGCCACAAGTGTTATATCCTGCTAAGAACACCAGTGGTCTCTTAAGACCCAGGTAAAATGATTTATGGCTCTGCTCTTTTGACAATGGCTTGTGTCCTCTAACCATGTACACACACAAATGTGCCTTGACAGCTGTCAACAGTTTATAAACCATCCAGGCTTCCACTGATGTTAACAGGTATCAGTAAACTCAAGGCCTCAAGTGTCTTTCTATACATGGTTGCTTTATTTTGTTCTCATCTACAGCTGCCAGCTGCTTCTGAGTTAAGGCTGCTACCCCATAAGGCACAACAGAGATGAAGTGGGAAGGAGTGAGTGGCCTAGGGCAATCGGAGAAAGGAGTGCACTTTGGTCCTCGGTACTTGGAGAAGAGTACCTTAAGTGCTTGCCATTACAAAAAACAGTGTTTAGACAAAACACTATGCTTTTATGATTAAACAATGAAGATTGCTAATAATCTGGAACAAAAAGTTCCATTTGTTGGGAACATAATGAAGGTGAACTTTTTAAGGGGAGATTTTTTAAAAGGAAATTTTGTTTTATGTGTCTGTTAGCCATTTGTATGTCTTCATCGGAAAAGTGTCTATTCATATCTTCTGCCCATTTTTTGATTTGATTATTTGTTTCTCATGTATTGAGTTTGTGAAGTTGTTTGTAGATCTTGGATACCAGTCTTTTATCTGTAGTGTCATTTGCAAATATCTTCTCCCATTCCATGGGCTGCTGCGTAGTTTCTTTGACTGTTTCCTTGGCTGTGCAGAAGCTTTTTATCTTGATGAAGTCCCACACGTTCATTTTTTCTTTTGTTTCTCTTGCCTTTGGAGATGTGTCATGAAAAAAGTTGCTGTGGCCCATGACAAAGAGGTTGCTGCCTATATTCTCCTCTAGGATTTTGATGGATTCCTGTCTCACATCGAGGTCTTTCATCCATTTGGAGTTTATCTTTGTGTATGGTGTGAGAGAGTGGTCAAGTTTCATTCTTTTGCATGTAGCTGTCCAATTTTCCCAGCACCATTTATTGAATGGTGTCCTTTTTCCACCGGATGTTTTCTCCTGCTTTGTCAAAGATTAGTTGCCCAAAGAGCCGAGGGTCCATTTCTGGGTTCTCTATTCTGTTCCATTGGTCTATGCGTCTGTTTTTGTGCCAGTCCATGCTGTCTTTGTGATCACAGCTTTGTAGTATAGCTTGAGATCTGGCAACATGATGCCCCAGCTTTGTTTTTCGTTTTCAACAATTCCTTGGTGATTCGGGGCCTTTTCTGGTTCCACACAAATTTAAGGGCTGTTTGTTCCAGCTCTTTGAAAAATGTCATTGGTATTTTGATTGGGATGGCACTGAAAGTGTAGATTGCTCTGGGTAGCACAGACATTTTAATTATATTTATTCAAAATCATTAGCCATCAGGGAAATTCAAATCAAAACCACATTGAGATACCACCTTATGCCAGTTAGAATGGCAAAAATTGACAAGGCAAGAAACAACAAATGTTGGAGAAAGGGGATCCCTCTTACACTGTTGGTGGGAATGCAAGTTGGAACAGACACTTTGGAAAACAGTGTGGAGGTCCCTCAGAAAGTTAAAAATTGAGCTACCCTATGATCCAGCAATTGCACTACTGGGTATTTACCCCAAAGATACAGACATAGTGAAGAGAAGGGCCATATGCATCCCAATGTTCATAGCGGCATTGTCCACCATAGCTAAATTGTGGAAGGAGCTGAGATGTCCTTCAACAGATGACTGGATTAAGAAGTTGTGGTCCATATATACAATGGAATATTACTCAGCCATCAGAAAGAACGATTACCCAATATTTGCAGCAACATGGACAGGACTGGAGGAGATTATGCTAAGTGAAATAAGTCAAGCAGAGAAAGACAATTATCATACGGTTTCACTCATTTATGGAACATAAGAAATAGGAGAAGGAAGGGAAGAATAAAGGGGGGACAAAGAGAAGGGGGAATGAACCATGAGAGACTGTGGACTCTGGGAAACAAACTGAGGGCTTCAGAGGGGAGGGGGGTGGGGGATTGGGATAGGCCAGTGATGGGTATTAAGGAGGGCACATATTGCATGGTGCACTGGGTGTTATACGCAAATAATGAATCATGGAACATTACATCAAAAACTAAGGATATACTGTATGGTGACTAACATAACTTAATAAAAAATTATTACAAAAAAAGATTTTGTTTTAAAATATTAATAAGGATAAATTACTATTGAACTTTAGCCATTATTTTATGTCAATTTCCTTCTTTATGATTCTTTACTTCCTTTATGTAGGTCAGAGGGGTAAAAAGTAGTAGCCCACAGCCATTTATAGCATACTTTAAAGAATTAACTTATTAATGTCCATAAAGCACTTTTTCTATCTCAAAATGACATGATAGGCAAAATTTATATTTTGAATATAAATTCACTAAAAAGATATACATGGCAACAGTTTCAGGAAATAAATGCAGAAACCTTAAATAAAAACAGATTTTTCAGAATGCTTTCACCTTATGTGTCTTAGACAATAAATCAGATTCTCGGTGCATCTGTGCAATTACAGACACAGAATCAAAACTGGTTTGGGTTCGATTAGTAAAAGAGTTAAAGAGTCTGGGTTTTAGGAAGGCTTTTAAGAGTACTTATGTATAATTGGAGAACTTATTTCCATCACTTACATCAAGCAGGGCTATTGCCTTGCATTGTAGAAGTACCATAATCATCTTTCCAGAGGCAACATAATTCAACTGTATTTTTAAATTCTTACAGAAAAACTAGCTTTGAAGAAAGGTAAGTAAAAATGGCCATGATTTAAAAGTCACAGATATCAAACTGGAAATGGCAGTTCTTGTTAAACTATCCTTTTAGGGGTGCCTGGGTAGTTCAGTTGGTTAAGCATCTGCCTTCAGCTTAGATCAAGATCTCAGGGTCCTGGGATTAAGCCCTGCATCCAGCTCCCTGCTCACTGGGGAGTTTCCTTGTCCCTCTCCCTTGCCCATCCCCCTGCTTGTGCTCTGTCTCTCTCTCAAATAAATAAAATCTTAAAAAAAAAAAAAGACAAGAAACAAAGAAAACCCCAATCCTTTTAATTCAATTGTTCTGCTTTTTCTCTCATACAAAATAGTACATTTGTGAACAAGTGTAAAATATTTTAAAATATGTAAAGTAAAAATTGAAAAGATCTATAATTCAAACATTCAGAAAAGCAGTTAATTAATAAAATATTGTTAATATTTCAGTGCATTTCCTTAAAAAATATATTGGTATAACACTGCAAAATTGAGATCTACTTTGTTTTGTATCCAACTTTTTGTGTTTATTTTTCTTTATATTATGAGCATTCTCTCATTATCAGATATGTTTCTTAGCAGCTTGATTTTTAACTCCTGTATGACATGCCATCATAGGGATGTACCATAATTTCTTTAAAGCATTTCCTATTTTTGAAAATGTGGGTTTCCATTCTTTTGATTTTATAAATAATAAAATTAATATGTCATATATTCAAATAAGTGACCAAATCTTGTCAATTATAGCTATTAATTACCTTTCAAAACCATCCATTTTTCTATATTCCCACCATTACTTCCATAATTCTCTCACTTATAGCAATAACTCTCTAGTTCCTTTGCCCTCAGGCTTTCTCTCCACAAGTACATTTTCTACAATTCAGACACAGTAACTTTATCTTTCATTTTTGTTTAACTTGCAGAGTTTGATAACACACTACATTAGCAAGGATATAGGAAAGTTGCATTCTCATGTATTGATGGTGAGAATCTAAATAGGTACATATTTTAAGGAGGGCAATTTGGCAGATCTATAGATATGAATTACAAATTATAAATTCAAAACATACATACCTTTTAAGTGAGGCAATTCTACAATTAGAAATGTATGGTGCAGATCAATAAATCAATGACAAAGGATGCAAGAATATACAATAGGGAAAGTCTCTTCAACAGTCTCTTCAACAAATGGTGCTGGGAAAATTGGACAGCCACATGCAAAAGAATAAAACTGGACCACCTTCTTACACCATACACAAAAATAAATTCCAAATTGATTTAAGACCTAACATGAGTCCTGAAACCATAAAACTCCTAGAAGAAAACATGGTCAGTAAACTCTTGGACATGGACCTTAGTAATATTTTTCTGGATCTGTCCCCTTAGACAAAAGAAACAAAATCAAAAGTAAATAATTGGGACTACATCAAACTAAGAAGCTTTTGTACAGCAAAGGAAACTATCAAAAAAACCTAAAAAGGCAACCTACTAAATGGGAGAAGATATTTACAAATAAGATATCTGATAAGGAGTTAATATCCAAAATATAAATAAAACTTGTACAATTCAACACAAAAAAACCCACAAATAACCCAATTAAAAATGGGCAGAGGACCTGAATAGACATTTTTCCAAAGAAGAACAGATGGCCAAAATACATATTAAAAGATACTTGGCATCACAAACCACCAGGGAAATGCACATCAAAACCACAATGAGATATCACCTCATACCTGTCAGAATGGCTAGAATCAAAAAGACAAGAAACAGTAAGTGTTGGGAAGGATGTGTAGAAAAGGGAACCCTCGTGCACTGTTAGTGGGAATGGAAACTGGTGCAGCCACTAGGGAAAACAGCATGACGGTTCTTCAAAAATTAAGAACAGAGCTATCATATGACTCAGTAAATGGTACTTACCCAAAGAAAATGAAAACACTAATTTCAAAAGATATATACACCCCATATATATATTTCAGTATTATTTACAATAGTCAAGATATGGAAGTAACCTAAGTGTCCAACAATAGGTGAATGGATAAAGAAAATGTGGTGTGTAGATACACAAAAGAATACTAACCATACAAAAGGATTAGATCTTGGCATTTGTGACAACATGAATGGACCTGTAGGGTATTATGCTAAGTGAAATAAGTCAAAAGAGAAACGTAAATGCCATGTGATTTATGTGGAATCTAAAAAACAAAACAAACAGAAATAGACTCATAAATACAGAGAATAACTTGTGGTTACCAGAGGGGAAGTGGGTGGGGAGATAGACAAAACAGATGAAGGGGAGGAAGAGGTACGAACTTGCAGTTACAAAACAAGTAAGTCACAGGGAAAAATAATACCGCATAGGGAACACAGTCAATATTATAATGTTGTATGGTGACAGATGGTCACTGGACTTATGGTGATCATTTCATAATATAAATAATTGTCAAACAACAATGTTATACCCCTAAAACTAACATAATACTGTGTCAAGTATAATTTAATTAAAAATAAATACTTATGCAAATACACTCATACAGCAGATGAAATGAGTTTATATTAAGTTTTTCATTATAACTTTTTTGGGGATAGAAAAATATTGGAACCAATCTAAAAGCTTATCATTAGGTTAAATACATTACTGTCATTATTAAATGGAATACTATGCAGCTAATAAAAACGGTAAGGCAGTTCTTTATGTACAAATATGTAATAAGCTCCAAGACACATTTAAAGGAAAAAAAAATACACAAAGTAACATATAAAATGTTATACAGTGTGTAAATAAGAAAATAAGAAAAACATATAGCTTTCTTGAATGCACACAGAATAATTCTGGAACAACAGATAAGAAATTGGTAAAACTGGTTGCATTAAGGGAAGCAAATGTATGGCCAGGGAATAAGGTTGGAAGATAAAATTTTTACCATATGCCATTACATCTTTTGAACTTTGAGCCATGAAAATACATTACTAATCAAGAAATCAAATTTTTAAGGAATTTAAATGGAGAAATGAAAAAGGTACTCACAACCAGCACTCATGTATTCAATACTTAAGTTTGCCAAATCCGAACATTTTGCTATGGACATGGTTCAATTCTCCTGCCTACCCTCCTTGATCCTAAAATGCAGTGCTGCTAAGGTGGCTGGAACTTGCAAGTCAGGGTTCCAAAAAGAAGAAAGTACATACAGAAAAAACTACAGAAATCTGTTTAAAATTCTCTTGCATCTTTGGGCAGATACTATTCCATATAAGCACAGGGCAAAGCTAGGGAGAAGACATCTAGAAAACAGCTAGATGTGAGTTAGATGGAGGTTTCTGAGGTCCTACAATTCAAGGAGCTACTAGAGTTCAAAACAATCTGAGAAGAGAGGGCTTGCTGAATATTTTGGGCGTTCTCTTGAGACCTAATAAACATTATGCCTCGCCCTACAGTATGGGCTATTCTAGAATTTCCCTAACAAAGTCCCAAAACAGACTTCTGAGGGTTACACCAACATGCAAATTGACTGCCTGCCAGAAACCTCAACACTTTTCATAGGAAGACAACAAAATCCAGCTCTCAACAACACAGCATTCATAACATCCAGCCTACAATAAAAACTTACTAGCAATGAAGCAAGAAAATGTGACTAACAACAGGAAAAAAAAATAGAAACAGATACAGAGATAACACATTTGTTGGAATTAGGGGTCAGAACTTTGGAGTTCACTGAATTTTGATCTCTGTTTTCTCTACCAACTACTGTTTTATGCCTACACTCTATTTCACCAGGCCACCATTCTAGACTCAGAGTGGAAAGACAGGGTAAATGTGCCACTCACTCACTGTTATTTCCCTTTCCTCAAAGACCACAGGCCTTGTCCATTGTCCATGAACATTTTCTTCATTTTATCCGATTTGCGGAGTGGAAGCGTAAGTTTAACAGCCATTACCTTGTTAATAGCACTAATGTAATAATTAGCATTGTTTGAATTGCTAGTAAGTGTGAGCAAAGATTTCAAATATTTATTAGTTATTTAGGTATCCTCTTTTGTGAAATGTTTGATTCTTAACTTTGTTCCATTATTTTCCTAAACTGCTTGTCTTTCTCCTGATTTATATGAATTTTTTTGGTATTTTGGAAACTTACATTTTATTGAAAAATATCTTCTTACTCAAAGACCGTAAGAGAGTCTTCTACGATTTTTTCCCCTAAAACTTCAATGTCCTGCTATTTAGAACTTTACTGTACAGAATGGATTTTTTTTGCATGTTATAAAGTTGAAAATTTTCATTTTAAACATAAGGATAAACATTTCAACATGAATGGAACCATGTGTTACCATTCTACTTTGTTCCACTATCTATTTTTTTATCCCCATGCCAACAACACATTTCATTAATTACTTTAGCTTTATAATCTATTGTGATACCTTTCAGGACAAGTTTTATCACAGGGTACCTTTTTCAAAATTATCTTTACTCTTTTTCTTTTTTTTTTTTTACCCTTGGCACATTGTTTATTTTTTAATTTTATTATGTTCAGTTAGCCAGCATATAGTACATCATTAGTTTTTCATGTAGTGTTCAACGATTCATTAGTTGCGTATAACACCTAGTGCTTATCACAACACATGCCCTCCCTAATACCCATCCTCCCACCTCCTCCCTTCTGTAACCCTCAGTTTGCTTCCCAGAGTCCAGTCTCTCATGGTTTGTCTCCCTCTCTGATTTCTTCCCATTCAGTTTTCCTTCCCTTTCCCTGTAGTCCTCCGCACTCTTCCCTATGTTTCACATATGAGTGAAACCACATGATAATTGTCTTTCTCTGCTTGACTTATTTCACTTAGCATAATCCTCTCTAGTCTCATCCATGTAGATGCAAATGGTGGGTATTCATCCTTTCTAATAACTAAATAATATTCCATTGTATATATGAACCACATCTTCTTCATTCATGGTATTGCCACAAAAACAGACACATAGATCACTGGAACAGAATAGAGACCCCAGAAAGGGACCCTCAACTCTATGGTCAACTAATCTTCGACAAAGCAGGAAAGAAAATCCAATGGAAAAAAAGCCTCTTCAATAAATGGTGTTGGGACAATTGGACAGCCACATGCAGAAGAATGAAACTGGACCATTCTCTTACATCATACACAAAGATAAACTCAAAATGGATGAAAGACCTCAGTGTGAGAGAGGAATCCATCAAAATCCTAGAGGAGAACATAGGCAGTAACCTCTTCAACATCGGCCACAGCAACTTCTTTCAAGACATGCCTCCAAAGGCAAGGGAAACAAAAGCAAAAATGAACTTTTGGGACTTCATCAAGACAAAAAGCTTCTGCACAGCAAGGGAAATAGTCAATAAAACTAAGGCAACCCACAGAATGGGAGAAGATATTTGCAAATGACATTCCAGGTAAAGGGCTGGTATCCAAGATCTTTATATAAAGAACTTGTCAAACTCAACACCTAAAAAAACAAATAATCCAGTCAAGAAATGGGCAGAAGACATGAACGGACACTTCTCCAAAGAAGACATACAAATGGCTAACAGACACATGAAAAAATGTTCAGCGTAACTAGCCATCAGGGAAATACAAATCAAAACCACAATGAGATACCACCTTACACCAGTTAGAATGGCAAAAATTAACAAGACAGGAAACAACAAATGTTGATGAGGATGTGGAGAAAGGGGAACCCTCTTAGACTGTTGGTGGGAATGCAAGCTGGTGCAGCCACTCTGGAAAACAGTATGGAGGTTCCTCAAGACATTAAAAATAGAGCAACCCTACGACCAGCAATTGCACTAATAGGTATTTATCGCAAAGATACAGATGTAGTGAAGAGAAGGGGCACATATACCCCAATGTTCATAACAGCAACGTCCACAATAGCCAAACTGTGGAAGGAGCCTAGATGTCTTTACTCTTCTTAGGCACTGTTTCTTCTTCATAGTCTTGAGAGTCACTTGACATGTTCACGTATCACTTAACTCTATAAAGATGTGAAAAACCTGAAGTCTTCTGTGTAGTACCAAAAAGGATACAGAGTTAAAAACAAATATAACTTGGGGCGCCCAGGTGGCTGTCAGTTAAGCATCTGTTTTTGGCTCAGGTCATGATCTCACGGTCCTGGGATCGAGGCCAGCATTGGGCTCCCTGCTCAGCAGGGCGTCTGCTTCTCCCTCTGCCCCTCCCCCACCTTGTGCTTGCTCTCTCTCTCTTCCTCTCTCAAATAAATAAAAATTTTAAAAATATTTTTAAAAATGAATACAACTTATAGGAAAAACTAGGATTCTATATTCCAAAAATAAATCCTCTGATGAAATAAATGCTTGATTATTTTTTCCCACCCTCCCAGTCCCCAGGAGTGGAGAGTATGAACAGTGACCTAGTCTGGGTTGCATGGGCCAGGTCTCTTTTTAACTCTTACTACTCCAACACCTATTCACCCTCCTCCCCAGTTGATGCTACCGGCTATCCCCTTCAAAGGCTAGCCTAATAAATGGTAAAATCGGTGTTCAGCCTGCGTCCCTGACCCATGCCCCATGTTGAAGTCTGAACAGCATTTGCTTCTGTCTTCCCTTACTGTTTTTTAGACAGAATCCAGGTAGTCTCTACCTTCCCTGCAGTTCCCAATGGGCTCCGTGGAGAGAAAAATGAAGAGGCAAGTTTCAGAAGAGATGTAGAACATGGAAAATGATTAAGGTTTTACTTTATAATAATTAGTTCTTTCCTCCAAATCAAACTTTCTTTGATTTGGCCAGAAAATGCAGTTTGGAAATCACACAGTGATTTAATCAAATCTCCTGAGAGTTAAATCCAAGTATTCATCCAGAGTTATAAATGGAGAAATTGAGGTGCAGCATGCAAGCTAAGGGAATTCTGGCAATCCACTAAGTATTCATGCACAGTAACACCACTGCGTTAGCATATTATTTCAGTAAATAAATTCTTAGAAGATCAGTAGTTCACATGCCCTGATTAATAATACTAGTGACACAGGCACTAAAGAAAAACCCATATCAACACAAGTAACACATATTTAGAGCACTGATTTTTTTTTTAAAACAGATGTCCAAATGCACATTATAAAAATGCAGAACAGGAGAATGCTAATTAAGTTCAAGTCTTTTACTGCTGGGACTACATCTGATTACAAGCTGTCATGTATTTCCTGGCTGAAGTTTGCATAAATGCTATTAATTTCCCCTAATGAAACTGTGGAAACAGAGTTCTATTGTGAAATTGAAAAAAATAAAACCTTTAAAAACAATCACCTTGCAATTCAATCCATCTGTCATCAGTTCAAGGACAAGGTAATCAGGAGTGTCTGACGATGAGGAAAGAGAATAAAGGTTTGCATGGCTACTAGATAGGCAGGCTGCCACACTCAGATGGAAGGCAGATCTAGATCTCAGGCTCCAAAGGACCTGCCAGGGGTCCACAGATGATATTCTGGGGAAACCTCTACAATTGTCTTCAAAGTGTTCTGTCTGTGCCACAAGTTTAACTTTCGTCAAATCTGCAAATGATTCATGAGTCTGAGGGTGAACATTCAACAGTGGTTAAGAGTTAAGTCTGGAGCAGAGATGAGGTACAGCTCAACCCTGATCAGGACAGGGGTGCATAGTAGAGTTCAGTTCCCTGCCCTCACTGTCACCACTTGAAGCCTGGGGCACTTTCCGGTGATGACACTGAAGAGCAGAGCCATCACAGCCCTGTCTGTTGCCCTACCCTTGTTTCTCACACGGCCATTTCCATGCGCTCCTGCCAGTTGGCAAGTGCCATCATTGGTATCTCTAGGCCCTTTTCTGGATCGTAGGAAGCCATGCTGTCCTCCTGCATGGTGAACCCAAAACACTAGGGAATCCACCTCTCTGAAAACAGCCTTTGACCAGAGACTCTTAGGAGTTGGTATATAAATACTGTATATAAATACTACAGCTTCCTACTCCTCAGCTGGGATAATTCTGAGATTGTTTTATACCACTTCCCAGAGGTCCCGCCAAGGGATGAAGCCCGCATGGAGCTGGTTTAATAACTCCCTCTTACGGCCATCTTCCCTCCCTATGTCACTTCCCCAATCCCCTGATGGTCTTCTATCTCGCAAGACAACTACTTGCACTTGAGCCCCTTGTCTCAGGGGTCACGTGGGGGAAACTGGACTAAGACCAGCCAAGCCTTGACCCCAACTCCTCAGCACTGGCAATCCTTTATCAGCCGTCATATCTTCTGGCTGGTCTTCTTAAAGAATGAATTTATGACAGGAGTTTCCGGAGGTCTCAACAGGTGCAGAGTGGCAACTTAATCTCCAACAAGAAGCTACAGAGGCAGATTTGTTTTCCTCAGAGGTCCCTCAATTGGGAACATCATCAAGCCCAGCCTCCTACTGCACCCTAACTTCTGGAAAGTGTACAATCTTTTTCAGTCTCCACTTCCTTAGAGGGGTCCTCTGCTGAAGAGAATTGGTCCCCAGGAAGTAGTCAATGTTCTCTGGGCACTGACTGTGTGGCCTTCTGACTCAGGTAAATGGATGCCTGTGTCTGAGTCTCCCAGGGCTGTGGGTAGAGCTATGGTAGTCCCCAGGTCTCAGAAGACTGTTTTCAGAGACCAATTTCTCTCTTTTATAGCCTGTGTCTCCACTGAGGCATCTAGGCTTTTCTTCCACCAAGAACCTGTTAAATACCAAAAATGCAAATGAGTAAATGTGAAGATGTAATTGGCTTTATTAAGTGATTCATGAATCAGGTAGCATCCCATCTAGCAAGTAGAGGGAAATTAGGAGGAGTTATACAAAATGGAAGGTTTTTATAGGAAGAAAGGTGAGGCAAGGAGTTATTAGCAAAATAAAGCAAGGTCACTTCCCTTAGAGGGAAGGGCAGGGGGTCTTACCATGCAGATTACCTCAGCTTCTTTGGTGGGGGTGGGGCATAGAGAGGGCCCAAGTGACAGATTCCCTCTTTGGTGCTGATCAGAAAATTCAGGACTGATGGCTTAAGACCACATTTTTAGGGGAGGCTGAAGCTACAATTAGGTTAGGTATTAAGTTCTGGTTTGTTAACTCAGCCTAAATGACACCATTCTGGGCCTGTGGTTTTCTTTCTGACAAACCAAAATCTCCTGCTTCCTGGACCATAGCTACTTTATCCACTGGAAGCAACTCTGGTCTTATGGGAAGAGCTGCATTTGGATGCAGAACCTCTGGACTTGTGTTCTAACTTGAGCTGTGTGACCTGCAAATCATTCAGCCTGTCTAACCTTGGTTTTCTCATCAGGAAAATGTTCAAAATTAACAAAATACCTATCTAACAGGGTAGTAATATGGATTAAGAGAGACGGATGCTTATAATGGTATCTTGTAAATGAAATTAAACCTACAGAGATAGTATTTTTCATTGATCATGTTAGCAAAGATAAAAATATCTGATAATGCACTGTGCTGGTGGGGAGGGGGGCCCGGGGGACAAGAACTTGCATACATTGCCACTGGCAACGTAAACAACTTGCATACATTGCCACTGGCAACGTAAACTGTTACCAATTCTCTGAAGGAACCTTTGGCCAAAGCTTTCAAAATTACAAAGATGCATGCCCTTTAATTTAGCAATCCCACTCCCGGAATGTGTTCTCAGAGATACTCATACACGTGTGCAAAATGACTGTGCACACGTACACACACACACATAGAAGATGTGAATATAAATCATAGCACTGTTTATGATAGAAAAGTATTTGAAACAACCTAAATAGTCATCCAAAATGGACAGATGAAATCACAGTTCAATGACTCAGTAAAATTCCATATAATCATTAAAAAGAGCAAACTAGTTCCATATATCCTGATACAGAGTCATCTTTGAAATATCTTGATAAATGGAAAAAAACAGGTGCAGAACAGTGTGTGTAGTTTGCACTGGTTTGTATAAAAATTGTTATACATCTGTGCAAACCTCTGGAAAAACACACAAAACACTGTTGGATAGGAGAATCACACACCGCTGGAGGACCGGAGAGCTGAGGGGGTCTTCTTCTGATACCTTTTTGTACTCTCTGAATCTCGTGCCGTGCTTAAGTATTACCTAGCCGAAGAACGTTAATAAAAAACTAGAAGACTGTGAAACATGCAATATTATTAGATCTACTAGTCCATGTGAATAAACACTGATAACAGTTCTTGCAAAGCAAAATACTGCAGTAAGATCCTGGACAACTTGTGCAAAAGGCTGCCAGGCTGCAGGGACAACTCAGCCTCCACCCCTAGATGGCACCACGATGCCCAGGAGGTCCTGAGATTCACGCACTTGGGCCTCATCGCTGGGTCACAGCTGGGGGGTAGGAGCGACCTGGTTTCCTCTTATAATGTGGAACTTGGCGGGTGGCCAGCTGGTTAGCATAATAAGATCAAACATTTGCCTCATTTCCTCACCCTGCGTTCCCTCTACACACGCAGACAGGAGCCTGCTGCCTGGCTGCATTTGTCATGAGTTCCACAAGCAAATGTGTTATGTTTACTCCTGCTCTGTATTTGCATATGTTTGTTTTCCTCCCAGTTGGTCTCAATGGGTTGTCTGTGCACGTGGGCTGGCATCTTGCTGCATTACTTCATGCGGTGTTACCATCATCTTGGGCTCCAGCTGTCGAGGGGACATCATGGTGCTGAAATGCACCTATTTGGGGCTTCCTTTTAGATTATGGGCACCTGTGGCGACTGCCACATACACAGAGGCATCACTGAATTTAAGCCCCCTTTGTCTGTTCGGGCTGCTCTAACAAATGACCATGGACTAGATGGCTTAAGCATCAGTTTATTTCTCACAGTTCCGGAGGCTGGAAGTCCAAGACCAAGGTGCCAGCAGATCCTTGTCTGGTGAGGCCCTGCTTCCTGGTTTGCACATGGCTGTCTTGCTGTGTCCTCTCACTAGGCAGAGAGGAAGCAGGGTCTCCCGTCCCTTCTTATAAGGGCACTAATCCCATTATAGGGACTCCACTCTCAGGACTTAATCACCTCCCAAAGTCCCCAGCTCCTAACACCATCCCACTGGAGGTTAAGTTCCAACATATGAATATGGGGAGGTGGGCAGGGAGGGATACAAACGTGCTGTCCATACACTGACCTATAGTCCCACAGGGGAATCAAAGAAATCCTTCAAGAAGATTAGCCACGACATAGTTGTTACTTTGAGTACGTGAACAGGTGAAGCGATGACCTAGAGGGTCATGAAGTGCGGTGTGCTAAATCCCAGGGGCATCACAGGCCAGTGTTTCTTAATTCTACTGGACCAGTGCTCCCTTCTTTCAACAAATAAACTGTAACATCCTCCTTATTATCTGGAAATGAAATCTGTAAATAATATTACCACCTACACAGAATTTCAATAAAGGAAACCATTATAATTGCAATATAAGTTAAACTAGACGGGAAGTCACAGGTAGTACAAGGCTATGTCTTTCCACGTGTAAATGCTCAGGTCTGAGCACGCTAGAGGATATGTGCACCGCGGGCTCTGTGCGCCTCCATGCCGAGTGGCCAGGAGTGCAGCAGCTACAGACACAGTGTGGTGGTGTGGGTCACATTAGCAAATCGCATGGCAGGAGAACAATGGCAGAAACAACAGAATTTTCTGAAACCAGAAATCACTCCTGATTATGTTCGATACAAAACAAAATAGAATCTTATAGAATTCTTAAAAAATTTAAAGCCTGCAAAAGGTACTTTGGGTTTATACACCAAAGGAAATTTTTACATATAAAATGGACTTACGTGAACATAGATCAGGTTTTCACCGAAAATCATGCAGATGTGTGGGCCAACTCTCTCTTGGGCATGACTATCCCATGCACTGAAGGATTTTTAGCATTCCTGGCCTACATCTAGATGCCAATGTCTACCTGACTCCCTAAGGATTGGACAAAGAAGAAATGCTCACACAAATTTCTACTACACACTGACGGAGCCAGCCTTCTCTGGGCTCTGCCTGGCCCCAATAATCTCCCCACTGGCTTCCCACACCCTTTAGCTCTCCACCCTTAGGGTCACTGGTTTGGGTAACACATTTTCTTCACAGTATCATGGCAGAACATACATGTTACCTGGAAGAGCCACTAGCATAGCATGAATTCATACACTGAACACATTAACTGCTATATTACAGCATGCATCCCTAGGTCATAGGAATAGGGCAGCAGGGTTCACACCCTAAGGATAAAATTCTGCAGGAGGGAACAGGTCCAGATGTGATGGTAAATGTACACAACTAGCCACAGGGGGATATCTGTGCACCTGTCTTCACACTTCTTTTGCCTGTAAGCCCCTGAAAGATGTTTAAAATCTATCACCTAGCATGCTGTGAAGTTGACAACAAAATATTTTTAAGTTTATGTGGTTGAAAAGATTGTAATTTCTGGAGTATTGTACATATTTTAAGAAATAATTATTATATTTACCTTTTATATCGTATGGAATCTAAATATCAAAGTGGTTTGATACCATCCCAATGTTTTCTATTTTAATATAGAAATTTTCACTTCAATTATCATATGATTTCTCTCATCTATGGAACATAAGAACTAGGAAGATCGGTAGGGGAAGAAAGGGATAAAGAAAGGGGGGGGTAATCAGAAGGGGGAATGAAACATGAGAGACTATGGACTCTGAGAAACAAACTGAGGGCCTCAGAGGGGAGGGGGGTGGGGGAATGGGATAGACTGGTGATGGGTAGTAAGGAGGGCACGTATTGCATGGTGCACTGGGTGTTATACGCAACTAATGAATCATCGAACTTTACATCGGAAACTGGGGATGCACTGTATGGTGACTAACATAATATAATAAAAAAACATTAAAAAAAAGAAAGAAATTTTCAAACACACAGGAAAGTTCAAATAACTTTACACTGAAGACCTATATACCCACCACCTAGATTCAACAACTAAACTTTCTGTGCTTGACTTACTACGTATCTATCCATCTCTCCATCACTCTATCCAAACATTGATCCATCTTATTTTTATGCATTTCAAAATAAGTTGAAGACATCAGACACTCCTCTTCAAAACACCCCAGCATGCATAACATTAGTTAGAATTCCATACTTGATACATATTTTTTCTTTTGAGTTAAATTGATATACATAAAATGCACAAATCTTTTCTCAGTTGAGCCTCAAACCCCTATAAAGATACAGTACATTAACTTCACTGTAGAAAGATTCCTGCATGCCTTCCCAGTAACTCTCTATCCCCGTTCCCTCAAAATTCTAATATTTTTCTTACCACACAATAGGTTTGCCTATACTAGAATTTCATATATATGGTGTCATACAAGAAGTACTCTTTCACTCAGCAAGTTTCTGACATTCATCCATATTGCTGTGTCAATCAGTAGCTGGTTCCGTCTTATGGCGGAGTAGTATTTCATACTATGAATTTACAACAATTCTGGTTTTGATAGACACTGAACCTCTTTCCAATTTGGGGCTATTACAAATAAAGCTGCTATGGAGCCCAGAAATGGACCCTCGGCTCTTTGGGCAACTAATCTTTGATAAAGCAGGAAAAAACATCCGGTGGGAAAAAGACAGTCTCTTCAATAAATGGTGCTGGGAAAATTGGACAGCTACATGCAAAAGAATGAAACTTGACCACTATCTCACACCATACACAAAAATAAACTCCAAATGGATGAAAGACCTCAATGTGAGACAGGAATCTATCAAAATTCTAGAGGAGAACATAGGCAACAACCTCTACGACATCGGCCAAAGCAACCTTTTTCATGACACATCCCCAAAGGCAAGAGAAACAAAAGATAAAATGAATTTATGGGACTTCATCAAGATTAAAAGTTTCTGCACAGCCAAGGAAACAGTCAGAAAAACTAAGAGGCAGCCCACGGAATGGGAGAATATATTTGCAAATGACACTACAGATAAAGGACTGGTATCCAAGATCTACAAAGAACTTCTCAAACTCAATACACGAGAAACAAATAAACAAATCAAAAAATGGGCAGAAGATATGAACAGACACTTTTCCAATGAAGACATACAAATGGCTAACAGACACATGAAAAAATGTTCAAAATCATTAGCCATCAAGGAAATTCAAATCAAAACCACACTGAGATACCACCTTACGCCAGTTAGAATGGCAAAAATAGACAAGGCAAGAAACAACAATTGTTGGAGAGGATGTGGAGAAAGGGGATCCCTCCTACATTGTTGGTGGGAATGCAAGTTGGTACAGCCACTCTGGAAAACAGTGTGGAGGTCCCTTAAAAAGTTAAAAATTGAGCTACCCTATGATCCAGCCATTGCACTACTGGGTGTTTACCCCAAAGATACAGACGTAGTGAAGAGAAGGGCCATATGCACCCCAATGTTCATAGCAGCAATGTCCACAATAGCTAAATCGTGGAAGGAGCCGAGATGCCCTTCAACAGATGACTGGATTAAGAAGTTGTGGTCCATATATACAATGGAATATTACTCAGCTATCAGAAAGAACGAGTTCTCAACATTTGCTACAACATGGACGGCACTGGAGGAGATAATGCTAAGTGAAATAAGTCAAGCAGAGAAAGACAACTATCATATGATTTCTCTCATCTATGGAACATAAGAACTAGGATGATCAGTAGGGGAAGAAAGGGATAAAGAAAGGGGGGGTAATCAGAAGGGGGAATGAAACATGAGAGACTATGGACTATGAGAAACAAACTGAGGACTTCAGAGGGGAGGGGGGTGGGGGAATGGGATAGACCGGTGATGGGTAGTAAGGAGGGCACGTATTGCATGGTGCACTGGGTGTTATACACAACTAATGAATCATCGAGCCTTACATCGGAAACCAGGGATGTACTGTATGGTGACTAACATAATAAAAAATCATTAAAAAAAAAATAAATAAACCCTGACTGATAACTGTTCAAAAAAAAAAAAAAAACAAATAAAGCTGCTATGAATATTTCTGACACATATTTTCATTTCTCTTGGATAAATCCTGAGACAGATTTTGGAATACATTAAGATTTATAAAAACCCAAAGGCTTTGTATCATTTTACATTCGCAACAATAATGTATGAGAGGTGTATGTGTTGCTGAGAATAACTGACCTCCATTATGTTATTAACAATAGTAAGTCTTATATTAAGTCTTATACTGCATTTTTCCATTACTTTAGCTCCTTTTTCATTTCTCTCAACAATGCCTCATAGTCTTCAGTGCAAATCTTTTATTAAATGTATTCCTAAGTAATTTAATTTTTAATTCTTTTGAAGATAGTTTTTCTATTTTATTTCTCAGGTTTTGTGTTGTGTGGTGTTTTTTTTTTTTTTTTTGCTATTTGTATATATAAAGTACATTTAACTTTGTGTCCTGCAACCTTGTTAAATTCATTTATTGGTTCTACTATTTGTTTTGTAAGGTTCTTAGACTCTTCTGTGTAAACAATGATGTCACATGCAAAAAGAGACAGTCTTACTTCTCCCTGACTTTCATGTCTTTTATTTACTTTTCTTACATTATCATACCGACTGGAACCTATAACACAACACTGAATGGAAGTGGTCAGAGCAGGCGTCCTTGCTTTGTCTCCAATCTTAGGGGGAAGGGTTCGTTGTTTTACCACATGAAAGATTTCAATCTAAAATGGACCTGAAGGATATGAAATAGAGGATTTCACACACGTGCCCTGAGAAGAACAGAACTTAAGAACTGAGACTAATATCCCGAAAACACCTGATCTACAGAATACCAAGTCTTATCTCCTGACCAATGAACATCCACAGAGAATCTCTCCCCATCCTCAAGTCAATGAATTTACCACTGGGACTCTGGCTGGACTTCCCCCTTTTTGTACTCCTAGCCCATAAATACAACCTGCCCCAAACCCTCAACAGAACTGTCCACGGCTTGTTACAGCATGCACTTCCCAAACTGCAATTCCTCTGGCATTCTCTTTTATTTTTTTTAAGTAGGCTCCACACCCAATGTGGGCTTGAACTCAAAACCCTCAACCCTGAGATCAAGAGTCATACACTCTACACTCTACCAAGTCAGCCAGGCAATCCCCCTCTGCTATTCTTAAATAAGTTCAATTTCTGGTAATTCAAGGTTGCCTATTTATCTCTTCATCTAGGTTGACAACCCTTAAGTATGATGTTAGCTGTACATTTTTAAAAGATTTTATTTATTTATTTTAGAGAGAGAATGTGTGTGTGTGTTTGAGTGGGGAAGGAGCAGAGGGGAGGGAGAGGGAGATCACTTCCAGCAGACTCCATGCTGACCGCAGAGCCTGATGTGGGGCTCGATCGCATGACCCTGAGATCATGACATGAGCTGAAACCAAGAGTCGGAAGCTCAACAGACTGAGGCACCCAGGCGTGCCAGCTGTACATTTTTACAGATGATCTTTACTAGAACGAGGAAGGCCTCCTACATTCCCAGTTTGTGGAGCACTTGCATCATGAAAGGATGCTGAATTTTGCTAATTATTTTTACTGTATCCATTAAAATGATATGATTTTCCTCCTTTATTCTATTAATAGGGTGAATTATATTAATTTTTTTTAAGATTTTTTTTAAATTTATTTATTCGACAGACATAGAGACAGCCAGCGAGAGAGGGAACACAAGCAGGGGGAGTGGGAGAGGAAGAGGCAGGCTCATAGTGGAAGAGCCTGATGTGGGGCTCGATCCCACAACGCCGGGATCACGCCCTGAGCCGAAGGCAGACGCTTAACCGCTGTGCCACCCAGGCGCTCCAATATATTGATTAATTTTTGAATGTCAAACCAACGTTCTATACCTGAGGCAAAACTTGTGGTAATTATGTTCTGATTTTATTTGGTATGTTTTTTCTTTGAGGTAATTTTCCTTCTCTGTTCCTGAGTGATATTGGCCTGTAATTTTATTTTTATTTTCTACTATTCTTTGCAATCTCTTTGTCAAGTGTTGGTATGTGGTACTGGTATGCTAGTCTCATAAAATGAGTTGGAAAATGTTCCTCTATTTGCTGAAAAAGGTCTTATAAGTTGGTGTCATTTTCTCCTTAAACATTTGATAGGATTTATTAGTGAAAAACTCCTGACCTGACGTCTTGTCTGTGGGAAGTTTTCTGATAATTCAATTTCTCTTTCTTTAAATTTCCTATTTAAATTTTCTCTTTCATCTTGGTAAACTTTAGTTTCTGAGGAGTTTGTCCATTTCATCTAATTTGTCAAACCGCTGATTTAAAACTGTTTATAATATTCCTTTAATTTATTTTAATGTCTGTAGGATTTGGAATGACAACTTCCCTTTCATTCCTGACATTGGATTTGTATTCTTTCTCTTTTTCTTCCTAAATCAATCTAATTTGGAGTTTATCAATTTTGCTGATCTTTTTAAAGAACCATCTTTTGATTTTGTTGATTTTTTATCTTCTATTGTGTTGA
The DNA here is from genome assembly GCF_017311325.1 of Ursus maritimus. Lineage (NCBI taxonomy): Eukaryota > Metazoa > Chordata > Mammalia > Carnivora > Ursidae > Ursus > Ursus maritimus. Next base: position 69,946,771 of record NW_024426885.1, on the reverse strand, counting down.
TTTTTGCTCTTTATTACTGTTTTCCTTGTATATACTTTGTGTTTACATTGTTCTTTTTCTAGCTTCTTAAGTTGGAACTTAAGGTTGTCCATTTGATGCTTGTCTGCACAATATTTAAAAAAAGAAACCTTGTATCTTGAGTATATTTTGCCATGCAAAGTGCTACCTCCCTTTCATCAAAACAAAAAATTGTGTTTTCCAACTGGCTTGTAGTTTCCCTTTAACAGATATATGAATATAAAAGGAATTTCATTAATGAAATTATTCAATCTACACTTAACCTATAATATATATTGTGAGTGAACAAACTAGCAGGTTTTCCTTAATTAAAAAATTATTTATATAAATATATGTGAAAAATAGAATGACAATAAATGAAGAGATGGAAATCTCTCTCATTCACTTATTCTTTCATTTAATAGGTGTTTATTAAGCATATGTTATGTACAATGTACTCTGCTAGGTATTTCAGTATAACGGTTAAATATTTCATGGTCTAACAGTCTGACAGGGAGACAGACATGAATTTGGAGAGTGAAGTTATCATGTGCAATGGATGGACATCTGGGAAAGGAGGAGAGAGTTTCAGCTGGCTGGAACACAGGTTCATGTGCGGGTGCAATGACAAAGATTTAATGAGGCCTAGGGATGGCCCTGAAGGCAGAACTGAAGAAAAGGTTGGATGAATTATAGCTTGATAAACAAAACTTCAACACATAAAAACAAATTTACAGAAATCATAGTCACTACTGCTTCTATCCCACCGTAAAGATGCAAAATGCATAAAAAGTATAAGTTAGGTTCTGCCATTTTTTCCCAATGCCTTCCGGAGACTTCACCTTTCTATCAAGAGAAGGTGACATTTAGACAACAAGCTACAAAAGAATGAAACTGGGCCACTTTCTTACACCATACACAAAAATAAACTCAAAATGGATTAAAGACCTAAGTGCGAGGCCTGAAACCATAAAAATCCTAGAAGAAAACACAGGCAGTAATTTCTCGGACACTGGCTACAGCAACATTTTTCTAGGTACAGCTCCTGAAGCAAGGGAAACAAAAGAAAAAAAGAAAATATTGGGACTACATCAAAATAAAAAGCTTCTGTACAGCAAAGCAAACCCTTAAGAAAACAAAAAGGCAACCTACTGAATGGGAGAAGATATTTGCCAACGACATATCCCATAAGGGTTAATATCCAAGCTATATAAAGAACTTATACAACTTAACACCAAAAAAACAAAAGACAAAAACCCCAAGTAATCTGATTAAAAATGGGCAGAAGACCTGAATAGGCATTTTTCCAAAGAAGATATACAGACAGCCAATGAACACATAGAAGATGCTCAGTATCAGTCATCATCAGGGAAATGCAAATCAAAACCACAATCACCTCACAGTGTCAGAATGGCTAGAATCAAAAAGACAAGAAATAACAAGTGTTGGTAAGGATGTGGAGTAAAAGGGACTCTTGTGTTGGGAGCATAAATTGGCACAGCCATTGTGGAAAACAGTGTGGAGAGTCGTCAAAGAATTTAAAATACAAATACCATGAGACTCAGTAGTTCCACTATTGGGTATTTACCCAAAGAAAATGAAAACACTAATTCAAAGGGATACATGTACCCCTATGTTTATAGCAGCATTATTTATAATAGCAAAGATATGGAAGCAGCCTGAGTGTCCATCAATAAATGAATGGATAAAGTGGTGTATATATACAATGGAATGTTATTCAGCCATAAAAAAAAGAAATCTTGCCATTTGCAACGAGAGTGCAATGCTAAGTGAAATAAGTCAGTCAGAGGAAGACAAATACCATATGATTTCACTCATATGTGGAATTTAAGAAACAGAACAAATGAGCGAAGGGAAAAAAAGAGAGAGAGACAAATCAAGAAACAGACCTTTAACTAGAGAACAAACTGACAGTTACCAGATGGGAGGTGGGTGGAGGGATGGGGGAAATAGAGAATGGGGATTAAAGAGCACATTTATTATGATTAAAAAATTAAATAAAATAAAAAATAAAAGCAACCCTACCAGGGGCTTATAAAGAGTTTAAACCAATCCTACCAAGAGCTTCAGATTCCAGTTGATTTTCTATCATGGCATGAAGTTCAGAGATGGATCATCCAGGGCAAGTGCAACTGCTCAAAAATGCCATCAAGTATTTGGGTTCCACCTATTTTAAACAATAAAATTTAAAAATTTTGGCTTTTGGCCTTTGTGATCATTGTTAAAATACAGCTGCTGAAACTCTAGCACTGAATCCAAGTAATACGCAGAAAGAGGAAGGCATGCAAAGGACAAGAACACTTCTTCATGAGGCTCTGCCCTTTCATGATAGAAACACAGAGCAAAGTAGGAATAGAAGAAAGATTAGAAGAAATAGAAGGAAATTTTCTCAACTTAATAAAGAGCATCTACAAGACCACAGCAGTGGTGAATTACTGAATGTTTTCTCCTCAATATCAGGAAATAGACAAGGATGTGTGCTCTTACCACACCACTCAATATTATACTGGAGGTGGTCATAGGGCAATTAAGTTTAAAAAAGGATAAAGACATAAAAAGGTATCAAATTGGAAAGAAAGAATTAAAACGATCTCAATTTGGAGATGACAGGATATCATACACAGAAAATCCTGAGGACTCTACTGAAAATCTATTAAAATAAGTCAGTTCAGAAAGATGGAAGGACATAAGATAAACACATAAAACTAAATTTTAAATTTATATACTTGCAATGAACACCTGAAAATGAAATTAAGAAAACAACTGCATTTACAATCACATCAAAAAGAAAAAGTATGTAAGAATAAGTTTAGTAAGTGTAAAACTTGTACATTGCAAACTACAAAATGTTGAAAGAAAATAAAGAAAGAGTTAAATAAATGGAAAGCATCCCATGTGCTTGGATCAGAAGACTTAATATTATTAAGATGGCAGTACTTTCCAAATTTATCTACAGATTCAAAACAATTTGAAGTTATTAAAAACCCAGCTGCCTTTTTTTGAAAAAATTGACAAGTTGATCCTAAAATTCATATAGAAATTTAAGGGACCCAAAAAAGCTGAAACTATCTTTAAAAATAAGAACAAAATTGGTGGGCTCAAATTTTCTGATTTTGAAAAGTATAAAATAAAGCTACAGTTACCAAGACTACAACATGTGACCTAAGGATAGACATACAGACCACTGTAAAAAGAATTGAGAGTTCAGAAATACATCCTTACATTTATGGTAAACTGATTTTCAACAAGAATGCCAAGACAATTAAATGGGGGAAAGAATAGCCTTTTAAATAAATGGTTCTGGGACAAGTAGATATCTACATGAAAGAAAAAATGAAGTTGGACCGTTTTCTCACAGCACACACAAAAAGTAACTCAAAATGAATTGCAGACATCAATTTAAGAGTTAAAACTATAAACTCTTACAAGAAATATAAGAGTAAATCTCTATGATCTTGGGTTAGGCAAAAGCACAAGTAACCAAAAGCAGAAGTAACAAGAAAATGGACAAATTAGACATAAAAATGTAAAGCTTTTGTGCTGCGAATGATACAAAGAAAGTGAAAGTACAGCCTATAGAGTGGTAGAAAATTTTTGCAAACTATGTATCTGATAAGGTATTCATAGTGAAAATATGTGAAAAACATAAAACTCAGTAACGGAAAGATAAATAACCCAATTAAAATTGGGTAAAGGATTTTATCAGACATTTCTCCAAAGAAGGTATACAAATAGTAAGCACACAAAAAAATGCTCAATATCATTAGTTATTAAAGAACTACAAATCAAAAGCACAATTAGACTTCATTTCACTCCTATTAGGATGGCTATAATCAAAAAGACAGACAACAATGTTGGCATTGATGTGGAGAAATTGGAACCATCATACATTGCTGGTAGAAATGTAAAATGGTGCAGCTGTTGGGGGAAAGTTTGGCAGTTCCTCAAAATGAAGACATATTGATACAAAGAACCATATGACCCAGCAATTCCACTCCTAGGTATATGCCCAAAAGAACTTGTATTTATTCCCAGTTAGGAGCAAATTATTAGGCTGCATCAAACATTCCATGTTTCAAAACCTTCAGAAACCAGGCATCATTAGAATGAGAATATATATGTTTTTACAAATGTATTCTACAAATTTGGAATTTGGTTTGTGGATTTGTCTATGATGCATATAAGAATTTGTCGAAGGAAGTCTATTTAAAATAATAACATATTTTTCATGTGTCTTATGATTTTAAATCTATTTTATACTTTTGCTCTGTCACATTAAGCCTCTAGCAAGCACAAGCAGAGCTGAGCTTCAATCTTAAATTTTTCTCTAGGCTATTATTACTTAATTTTTTACAAATCAAAGACATCACAATGTCTGTGCTGTGAGAGAATTTGCTCTTCCTACAGACACAGAGCTATATAATGAGTTGGTTGCTAATATTTCTTCTAATTCCTGAAATTATGATAGTGTGATTTATATTTATTTTAATCTCCTCTCCGCTTGGACTAGATGCAAAATGGAAGTAATTGAAAATGCAGTCAATGAAAAACAGACGAGTAGGATGCCTCATTTTTGCTGAGTTTTGCCTGGTATGACAATGCAGGTTCATTCTTAAAGCTCTGAGCCAGCTTGGGGCCTGACTCTCTTGGAAATGTCTGGTTTCATTTAGGTATGTAAAGGATAAAGTGAGGTCATAACAGAGATTGCTGCAAAACAGTGCCCAGAAGCCACAAACATGAACTATCTGATTGAAATCAGACATTCTTAGCTCATGCTGTATTAGTGAAAGATCTTAACTCGTTTCCTATCTTGAAGGGCTTTGGGGCAAATGAACATAATAAATTGTCAGTCATTCAGGACTCTCCTTTTGTAATTGTTTCTGGATCTCTTACAGGGATAGATTCCACAGCTACATAGTTTGGGCCACGTTTTACAAAACTGCTGAGTCATACTTTTTTTTCTAGATTGCAATGATGAATATACATTTTTCTAGGAAAACATCAAGGAAAAGCAAATAAGTACTTTAGAAAGTGATTTCCACGGTAACATTTTGAGAAGACAAAGGCAATGCTTGCTATTAGAGAAACTTTATTTCTGATAACCTCATCTCAAAGTAAACCCCTATAAGCACAGGTTCTGCCAACCTAGGTCAATGTAGAGCTGCCCAAAGAATGGCTGGGCTCGGGGTTTCTGTCTGTCTCCTGCCTGGCTTCCAGTTAAACAACAGCACACAGCCAGCTCTCCGATGATGGTCTATTACTCCCCATATGTGCACCTCACCACTCCAGGCAGAAAAAGGCAGGACCGATAGGACAGAGAAAACAGATGGGATCTGAAAAATGCCTGAATCCGTGGCTTGTCCTTCCTAGGGGGCGTACGCATGCGCACAAGCATGCACACATTCCATTCCAGATCTCTCATTTCCTGGTGAGCTCCATACTCTCCTCCTTACTTCATGGTCCATGCAGTACTGTTGCTTTCTGGCTGCTCGATCTCTACCTCTTTTCACTACAGCATTTCATCCGGATTTGATCTAGCCATCCTGCACCTTTATATTACATGTTAGGAAAACAATCTAATTAAACCCCATTGCTACGCTGGTTTTTAAATTCTGTGACTCCTGAGTCATCCTTTCTTATTCATCCTCCCAGCCACTAATTCCTGAAAGTATGGGTTATCTGTGATCATAATCAGTTCTAGAAGATTTTGTGGAAGGAAAGTAAGGATGGAAAATCAGCTACTTATTTCTCCAATTTCCCTGCTCAGCAGGGAGCCTGCTTCTCCCTCTCCCCTGTTTGTGCTCCCTCTCTCTCTCATTAAAAAAAAAAATTAAGAAAAAAATTTTTTAAAGATGATCACTGGCCTAACAGTCTCCAAGCCAATGCTTCATTTTTTAGATTTTTTATTATGGCAGCACTTCACTTCTGGATACCAATTTTCGTACCAGGTACTTATTTCTACATAACAAACCATGACCAAAATTAGCAAAGTGAAAGGATTAGATATTAGAAAGAGAAATCTCATGGTAGATTTGATTCTATTATTAGTTTTCTTTTTGCATGACTCAGGAAAATTAACATTTTTTCCAGATATTAGGACATGACTACGCACAAGTTTATTTTTTTTAATTTTTAATTATTTTTATTTTTTAGTTTTCAAATTATTAATTTTTTTAATGTTTTTTTATTATATTATGTTAGTCACCATACAGTACATCCCTGGTTTCTGATGTAAAGTTCGATGATTCATTAGTTGCGTATATGCACAAGTTTACAACGGAAGACAGTGATGAAGATTTAAAATGGAAGACAGGGATGAAGATGTGAACTGAGACCAATTCCTAAAGTGGAAACCACTGCTTTATAGTTACAAGTACATTGTATAGTTACAAGTACTACATTGTCTTATGTTTGCATCTGGCTTTATATTTCCTCCCAGTACCTGCTATATCTGTTGTTTCATTTTTCCCTCATGAAGGTCCTATGAGAAGTTATTTCACATCCATTAATTTCTATTATCAATCTTGAGGTCGTTACAGGTCAGTCTGAATGTCCTAGTATGTATACTGGATATTATATAATATAGCAAAGGGATTCCTTCCGAATGTCCAGTCTGGGACTGTCTCTGTCTGATCACACTGATTCCTAGGAAGATGAGTTCCCAATATGTCATGGGATACATTAGAGAAGCATCTTCACTTAGCATCCCTCCGCACATATATGGCAGTTATGGCAGTTGTTGGACTACCACCAGATCTCACCATCCTTCCTGATATCCTCCTCCAATGTGCAAAGTAAAAGGACAATCTCTCCCATGAGCACTGCTGTTTAAGTAGTCAAATACAAGGCATTTCATATTGACTTCTAGCTGGACATAATTTCTATGTGTAAGGGAAGAAAAATAACTTTCCCTCTACTCTTCTCAATTCTTGGCTAAGACCCCTGTAATAACAGACTAACAAGAAAAAAACAAACTGGAACTTATTGACCTGTATACTTCATGTATACATGGGAGATACTCAGGGGAAAATGAGTAACTCCTTTAGGTGACACATGGTAGCTCCACTTGCCCTGAACATAGCATAATGTATCAACTTGTCAGAACACTATGTTACCTGAAGCTAATGTAACACTGTGTGTCAACTACACTCAATTTAAAAAATAAATAAGTAAATAAATACGTACATACCATCTTAATAGGAAAAAGAGAGGGGAAATAAGGCCTCTTAGGGTAGAGTAACTGACTTTTAGGAAAGATGAATGGACCGTCAGAAGAATAGAAGGGAAGTATGATAGCTTGGGACATAGTTTGTCTGGGTGTGGTGTTGACTTCTAGTCTCCTCGCCTGTGAGAGGAGTTGATCTTTCCTGGTTGATGAAACTCCCCAAGGAGGATCTATGACAACTGAGTTCCTCGTGAAGGATCTGTCTTTAGGCAGATAAGCTTCTCTCTGCATTTGCCGTTTTTCAAGTGCCCATAGTTCAAAATAATCAATATACCAAAGCAGCGTATTTTGGGGTGGCACATCCTGAACTCCTACAATCACATTTTGGAATGGCAGATTCTGCTATCCCTCACATGCTACCGCATTAGTATATTTTGTTTTCTTATCTAACTGGATTTGTAGCTTGCTTTTATTAGTGTGGTGACTCACTGCTATTTAAGTTTAGTCCAAAAGGAAAAAGTGCTTGTTTGGAGATAAAGATAAAAATAAAAATTCCCAATTTGGCAGTAAGATAATAGAGTTCAAAAACATTACCTTGATTCTATTTTTAAAAGTTATGAGGAAGCAAAAATATGGTCATTCCTTTATTTGTCATGCTGTTTATAAACTGTCAGCTTTGAAGATCTTTTAATATGTATTTTGAAGAGAAAAGCACGTTAAATATACCTTCAATTGGAAAGTAAATCTTAAGTTTTCTGGGGGAAAAGGTCTATAAAAGAAATCACTGAACTACCTACATCATTAATAAGAGCTCTGCTGGCATGAAAAGTATATATAAAATATCATTTACCTCAAGAACAATATACTGGAAAGAAAACCGGCCAGTTGTATAATTTAATATGACCTTAATTAACTGAAATCACATCTGGAATTAAGTCAAAGAGAAGTAGCTAAAGATATAATGTTTTATGTTCACAATGGGAAAATAGGGGGCCTCCAAAGAGATCTGGCTAATATTTATTGAACATCAGAGTCAGATACTTTTCTAAGAGCTTTACATGAATTAACTCATTTTATTCCCAAAACAACCTTATGACCATTATCACCTCCATTTTATAGGTGAGAATGCTAGAGCACAGCAAGACTGGCCAAGGATGCCATAGCTAAATGTAACAGGGCCAGGATGCAAATCCAGATGGTCTCGATCAAGATTCCAAATGTTGTATTTACTTTATCTGTGTTTTAAATTAAATCACAGATTCAGACTTCTAATAAAAACATATTTGACTACTCTTCTGTAAACAACAATTATAAATGCTGGATAAAATACTAAAGACAATACTTGAAGGCACTGATGAGCAAAGAAAGCAAGGTGACAACGGAGAACATGCAATCAAAGAAGGGAACCACTTCTATGAAATGCACATTTATGTAGCTCTTCCCCCAAGGACACTTCCAGGTCTGCATAACCTTTAACAGAACTCAAGTAGAAAGATCCAGTTGTATTGACCTCGGGACAGGAGATGGAAATTGGAGGAAAATCCTGAAACAGAAAAAATTATAGTAAGGGGAGCCCCAAATCTTGGCTGTACCTGAACTGAACATGTGTGGGGTGAAGCAAAGAATTTACCCTGAAAGGCTGAGATGGCTGCACAGAGATTTCAGCAATGTCCCATTATGAGGAGACTGAGTTTGGGTTTGGTTCCGGCTCTAGTAGAGAGGCACTGAAAACACACCTTGCTTTCACTGGACACCAGAAGGGCCATGCTTTAGAAGTAAAGATCGTATCTCAGGAATAGTTTTCCCTACCCTACCATTAAAAACAAGAAAGAGACCTACTTTAACAAAGCCTAAACCCAACAGCCTACATAAGACCAAGAGTCTCTACAAGTATATCACTAAGATAGACCCTATGTGGGGCTATAAAACAAGTCCCAGTAATTTCAAAGGACTGAAATCATAGAGTATATTCTCTGACTATAACAGAATTAAGTTAGAAATCAGTAACATTAGGATAACCAACATATCTCCAAATATTTGGAAATGGACACCTTTCTACAAAGCCCATAGGTCAAAGAAGAAATCACAAGAAAAAATTATTTTTTAAAAGATTTATCCATTTATTTGAGAGAGAGAGAGAACATGAGTGGGAGGGGCAAAGGGAGAAGGAAAGAATCCCAAGCAGATTCCCTGCTGAGCAGGGAGCCCAATGCTGGGCTAGATCTCATGACCCTGAGATCAATACCTGAACTGAAACCAAGAGTCAAATGCTCAACCGACTGAGTCACCAAGGCACCCCCACAAGGAAAATTTTTAAAATATTCCATGCAAACAACGCATAAGAAAGCTGATATAACTATATTAATACCAAACATTGGAGGATTCAAGACAATGAGGGGTCTTTAATAATAATGAAAGGTTGAATTCATTAAAAAGACACAAAAACTCTATGTGCATACGTATCTAATAAGAGAGGTATAAAACAGAAATTAGCAGATCTAAAGGGAGAAAGAAATAATTATACAATTGCAATTGGATAGCTTATTTTTTTGTTTCTATTTATTTTTTTTTGAGAGAGAGAGAGAGCACATGAGCGGCAGGGGCAGAGGGAAAGGAAGAGAGAGCATCTTAAGCAGACTCCTCATTTAGCGCAGAGCCCAATACAGGGCTTGATCTCACAACCCTGTTATCAGGACTGAGCCGAAATAAAAAGTCAGACACTTTACCAGCTGAGCCACCCAGGTGCCCCTTGATTGGAAATTTTAAAACCTCTTCCACCGCAGTAATTAATAGAACACTTAGACAGAAAAACCAGTAAGAATATAACATTTTAACAGCAATACCACCTGATCTAACTGATATTTAATAGAACATTATGCCTAAGAACTGAAAAATCTTTTCAGACCTACTTGAAACATTCCCCAAGATAGACTACATGCTGGATCATAAAATAAGTCTTAAGAAATTTCAAAGGATCAAAAATTATGTTCTCTACTCATGACAGTATTAAATTAGAAACCAATAGTAATAAGATATCTAGAAAATGGCAGGATATTAAAAAATTAAGCAAGACATTTCTAAATAATCCACATAAGTCAAAGAAGAAATCACAAAAGAAATTAGAAAATAGTTTGAAATAAATGAAAACGAAGATACATTATATCAAAATTTGGGGGATACAATTAAAACAGTGCTTGAAATGAAAATTATAGCATGAAATGCCCACCTTTTTTTAAAAAATGGTAAAATTTAACAAAGTTTTCATTTTAAGAAGGTTTTTTAAAAAAGAAAATAAACTCAAAGTTAGTTGAAGAAAGCACACCATTAAAAATAAGAGCAAAAATCAATGAAACAGAAAATGTAATTAACAAAAGAGAAAAGATCAATAAAATTAAAAACCTTGAGTTTGACCAATAAAGAACAGAACAGGGTAGACACAAATTACCAATATCAGGAATGAAGAGGGGGTATTACTATGATCCTACTGGCTTTAAAAGGATAACAGAGGATATAATGAAACACTTCATGTCAATAATTGGACATTTTAGTTGAACTGGACAAATTCCTCAAACAACACAACTCACAAAGACAGACTCAGAAGAAACAGAAAACCAGAATAGTTCTATACTTAATAAAGAAATTAAATGTGTAATCAAAATCAATTAAACAAACAAACAAATCTTTCCACAAGAAAAACTTCAGACCCAAATGATTTTACTGGTGAATTAAAACCAGAGTTATACAAAGTTAGAAAACTGAAGAGGAAGGAACAGTTTCCAACTCATTTTTTATGGTCAGCATAATCCTGATACCAAAACTTGACAAGGACATTATAAGAAAAGATGCAAACATTTTCAATAAAATATTAGCACAAAGCATCCAGAAATACTTTTCAAAGATAATATGTCATCACCATGTGAGATTTATCTGAAGGCTGCAAGATTAATTAAACATTCAAAAATCAATGTAATTTGGCATACTAATATACCAAATATGAGAATACAGGAAAAATCACAAGATAATCTCAACAGATACAGAAAAATCATTTGAAAAAAAATACATTCTCATAGAGAATAATGAAATTCCTTAGCAAACAGGAATAGATAGGACTTCTTCAATCTTGTAAAGGACCTCTATGACAATCTACAACATCATACAAAATGGTATAAGGGAGGGAAATAATTTTCCCTCTATTCTTCTGAGTTCTTGTCTGAGACACCTGTAAAAAAAGGCAGATTATCAAGAGAAAAACAGAAGTTTATCAACATGTATACATGGGAGATACTTAAGGAAAAATAAGCAGCTCTCTGAGGTGTCTCAAAATTTAGATTTATATACCATCTTAATAAGCAAAAAGGAGGAGGGATATAGGCCTATTAGGGGGATGTAAATGATTTTTAGGAAAGGTGGATGGGCCCTCAGAAGAATAGATGGTAGGATGACAGTTTTCGTCAGAGTTTATCTGCATGTGGTGTTGACCTAGTCTCCTCTCCTGTTATAAGACTCCATCTTTCCTGGTTGAAGAAACTCCCCAAAGACAGCATTTATGTCAACTGAGTTCCTTTTGGAGGATTTGTCTTTAGGCAGATAAGGGGAGTTCAGAGAAAACAAGGAGTACATGATACTAGGAGTATGATCATATATGCAACAAGGAGTTGCATGTGCTGTTTTTCAAGTGTCTACAGCTCAAAATAAACAATCAAAGGGGCATATTCTGCTACCCTTCAAAATCCTTTCCTCCAAAGCCAGGGCAAGTATATTGAAGTACACTTGTCTTCAAATTGTACTGGAGATCTTAATAGGGTAAGGCAAGGAAAATAAGTGAAAGGCATTAAGATTAGAAAATAGAATACAGCTATGATTATTCACAGATGACATGATGATGTACATAAGGAGCCCATAAACCAACCACTACAAATAAGTGAACCTTGCATGATACGAGCTCAATATACAAAAGTCTATTGTACCTCTACATTATAGGTGTAAATAATTAGAATAAAATTTAAAAATAATACCATTAATATGGATATTAAGAATTTAATTTAGGAATAAATTTTAACAAGTGTAAGATCTGTATGCTAAAACTACAAAGAATTGCAGAAAGAAATTTTTTAAAGCTCTGAATACATGGACATATATAACATGTTTATGGGTTGGAAGGCAATGTTTTTAATAGGTCAATTTTCCCCCAAATCTATAGCTCGACACAATCGCAAACTTAATCCCAGCAGCTTCTTCGTAAGTACTAGCAACCTCATTCTAAAATTTATATGGAGATGCCAAGGTCAGCCAAACCAATCTTGAAAAAGTAAGTTCTCTGATCTCAAGACTCATCATAATCTACAGTATTTAAGACAGAGTGGTACTGGTGTAAAAACAGAGTTCAGAAATAGACTCACATATTCAAAAATAATTTTCAACAATGGCACCAAAGCAATTCATTAAAAAAAAAGTCTTTTCAACAAATGAAGTTGAAATAACTGAAAAAACACCGGAAAACATGAACCTTGACTCCTACTTTTCACTAGTACACAAATATTAATTTGAAGTAGCTCATCTACGTAAACATAAAGCCATAAAGTTCCTGAAAGAAAACACAGTGTAGACACCGTTGAAGAAGCAACGGAGGTATGAGGAGTCCTTTGTGGGGAACACACAGTACGGCAGGAACTGCAGGGTGGGGACTGCTTACACCTACCATGAGAAGGCGGCCCCAGCGGCCCCAGCTGAGGGACCCAGGACACTCCACTGAGCCGGCATGCCCTCAAGGACCTCGGCGGCTCCTGCCTCTCTGCGTAGCCCTGCCACGACCGGCCGTCACCCCAGATAGCTACCTGTGTGAGCGCGAGGCAGTCCTGGGGTACACTTCACACCAGAAGGATTTCGCCCGGCAGCCGAAGGCCTCTGAGAAGTAGCAGGGTGCCCGACGTGAGGGGCAGAAAGAGCAGCAGCGGCTGCGGCGCAGAAGACGCAGGGCTTCCTGAAGAAGGAGGCAACCATCATGTGCCAGCTCAACTTTTCACGTCCAGGCCGCCTGGGGGGATAGGCCCAGAGGATGCCTGGCCCGGAGCCACTGCATGCCCGTAGGCAAGCAGAAAAACAAAGCACTGATGAGCTTCTGGATCCTGTCACTGACACCCCCAAACCAAGGCCACCAAGCTAGAGAAGCCCTCACGCACGGCGACAGGCCCCAGGTCAGGAGATCCACTGCGCATGTCGGACCTGACGCGCATGCGCTCCACGCTGTTCGTCAGCCCCTTGGACCACGTGGGGTTCGTCAGGCGCAGTAAGCGAGGCGTGCTTGCGCTGGGCAGCGAAAGCCCGAGAGGTCCATGCCTCACGCCCTTGTTCTGGCCTTCGGGGCCCGGGGTCACCGGGGGATATGAGCAGAAGCTGATTCCGCAGGACATGGCAGACCCCGTGAATAGAGAGAAGCTCCTGGACCACGCACGATATCAGTGCGCTGCAGCAAGTGGCACAGGCTTCCCGGGCTCTGGAGTGTCACTGCAGGTGGAGAAGTCGAGGCTGGTGATAGAGGCCTAGTGTGTGGGACACCAAATAAACGGGTCTGGACGTGGAAGAAAAAAAATTAAAAGAAAACGGCATTTGTGCAGGCCCTTTGGGTAGGTAAAGATTTCTTAGGCTATCAAAAACAGGAACCATAAAAGGAAAAAAAAAAAAAAAGACAATTGGACTTAATCAAATTAAAATATATATTTTTTAGAAAAAGAACCTAATAAAAATTATACAAAAATTGAAACATTGCACAAAACAATGTGAACATGTCTATAAGCATAAGAAAAGAGGCTCAGGAGCCTCTGAACCCTTCAGTTTGTTTCCCAGAGTCCATAGTCTCTCGTGGTACAGAGGGGAGGCCGGTGGGGGTATTGGGATAGGCCGGTGATGGGTATTAATATGCACATATTGCATGGAGCACTGGGTGTTATATGCGAACAATGAATCATGTTCATCACTACATCAAAAACTAAGGATGTACTGTATGGTGACTCACATAACATAATAAAAAAAAAAGAGGCTCAGAATTATCAGTTACCATGAAGATGTTGAGGTGGTACTACCCACACCAGAAGGGCAAAAGAAAGAAACAAAAACCTGGCCAAGACAGAAGTTGATAGGATGGAGAGAGAGCAAATGGAATCCTCATACACTGCCTGCCAGAGTGTGAAATAACACAACCACTGGGAAATTTTTGGCAATTTGCAAAAAAAGTGACATATCTACCCTGCAGCCCAGAAATTCCACTCTTGCATATTTTTTCAAAAGAGAGACACATCCCTGAAAAGACTTGTAGAAGAATGGTCCTAGCAGCTTTATTCATAATGGCCCCAAATTAGAAAACACCTGAATGAATATCAAGTAATAGGTTTCACGTGGAATTCTACTCAGCAATGAAAAGGCATGAACTACTAACACAACGTAGATGAATCTCAAACGCGTTATGCCACATGTAAGAAACCAGGCTGAAAAAAAAAAAGAGTCCATGTTTGATTCAATTTATAAAACATATTAGATCAGGCAAGACTAAGGTATATTGTTAGCACAGACACTGACTCGAGTGAGTAAATCGAATGCAAAGACTGGCGAAGAAACTTTCCAGGGTGGAAATGTTTTAGTCTTCATAGCATAGTGGCTGTGCAGGTGTATACATGTGGCAAAATTCACTGGTACAAGATGGGTGCATCTTATTATATTTCAATTAGACCCTTAAACATATTTATAAGAGTTAAATTACTAAAAACTGTTGCTTGTGCCATATTCTCTGTCTTGCAACATAAATGCAGTCAGTGCCTTGAGAAGAATAGGATGCTGCCCTCTGAAGTGCAAAGATATTTTGTGTTCAAAGAAGAAGACAGTGTCTCCTGCACACTCACATGCTACACTTTTTTTTTTTTTTTTAGGATTTACATATTTATTTTAGAGAAAGAGAGAACCCGGGGTAGGGGAGGGGCAGAGGGCAAAGGAGAGAGACTTTTTTTTTTAAAGATTTTATTTATTTATTTGACAGATTGAGAGAGCACATGAGAGAGAGAGTGTGTGTGTATGCACAGGCCAGGGATGAGAGGTACAGCAGAGGGAGAGAGAGGGGCAGACTCCCGGCCGAGCGAGCCGGACTCAGGGCTACATCCCAGGATG
Source organism: Ursus maritimus (assembly GCF_017311325.1). Classification (NCBI taxonomy): domain Eukaryota; kingdom Metazoa; phylum Chordata; class Mammalia; order Carnivora; family Ursidae; genus Ursus; species Ursus maritimus. Next base: position 69,931,434 of record NW_024426885.1, on the reverse strand, counting down.
CTGGGATCATGACCTGAGCTGAAGGCAGATGCTTAACCAACTGAGTCACCCAGGTGCCCCCACATGCTACACTTCTATCACATGTACTTTTGTCATTCAACAGCTCAGCTCCACAGTCACTCCGATTTGCTGTATTTATCATCCATCTCCCAAAAAAGGCAAATCTCTGCTGAGAGACTTTCCCTGATGTCACAAAAACCAAAGCCAAAGCCTGAAACACATACCTGATCTCTCCCCTTCTATTAGCCCTTTTTCTTTCCTCTACATGTTACAAGTTAACCCTTAGGATGCTGCATTCTTGCTGCTGTTATAATTCTAGGTGGCTATAAGGACACTCAGGGATTTCTGTACCAACTCTGCATTCCATGACAAGTTGGAAAATAATTCTTTAAATGAGTAGATAAATACAAATAATAAATAGCATCCTTCCAAAAACAAGAATATTGGGTTACAAATTTTTAATACAGGGCATGATCTTTTATTGGCAATGACCTAATTCCTGAATATATGTCATCTCTAAACTTTCTTTCTACAACCAAGTATCAATTACGGAGGACGGATCTAAATCATGATGATTTTCAAGTTTTATGTTTTGATCATTAATATTCCCTAGAGATAACAATGTTTCTGCAAACTCCCAGCCTACCTTTTTTACACTTCATTTTCTGTCAAAAACGCTTTTCCATATGATAAAATAAGTCCATTATTATTTTAAAGGTCAATCGTTGATCATTTATGGCAAATACAGTTATCATCAGCTGTTTTCACACAAGCAATGGACCAAGCGGAATGAATTCAAGGATAGGAATCAGGCAACCGAGTTCCTAGTGTTGCCTGCATCATGCAGTAATGATTTAGGGCCAGGTTACAACCTATTTGAATCTCAGACTCTACAAATGTAACATGAAGGAATACTAAATGTTCTCAGAGTCCTCCCCTCTCACCTAGTAAAAACCTTTGGTAACCATGTAAACCCTGGAAGGGAATTATTTCATTTCAACTCTTATAGCTGGGAGGTCTTCCAAGGGCTTGGATGGCATGGGGTGGAGCGGAACACAGGGATGGCTGGAGGTGGGGATGGAGGTGGCAGAGCAGCTCTGTGTTGTTCCTGGCCCTGCTGGCTTATCACCGCTGTCGCTCTGTGAGAGGAGGGATCTATTTGCCGCCTCTTGTATTCCCACAGTTAAACCAGTGCCTGGCACTGGGTAGGTGCTCAATACATATCCAAATGAACTGTAATTCATTAAATATGTATCTAAATAGGGCGGTAAGCTAGTCAGTGAGGGCAGGCACCATATCTGTCCTGTTCGCTCCTGTACACGGATGCCGGGAATATGCATGGTGTATAGCCGGTGCTCGATGAACACGAGTGTGGAAAATAAATGAAAACATTATCGTTCTCACAGAAGTGTTAGCCAGGGAGCAAGAGTTCAAAATGGTAGAATCTTCCTGAATGGTTTTAATATGCAGGTCAAGGGCAATCCCAACTATACCTAGCTTCTTGAACAGTCCTAGAGAACGTTTTTTAATTTCTCCTTTGGTAGAATCCCTGATGGGCATATCTAAGATCAGAAAGGCAGGGGCAGTGATGGATATGGCAGAAACACAAGCAGCACCGAAAACTCTCCACATGCTCCATAATAAACATGACTTGATCTTTGCTTAGCAGGTATGTTGGGTCCAGTAATGTAAAAGTTAGCCAGCAGAAGCCAGCAGTGAAGAGTGAGGATTACTCTCCCAAGGGTGGAACAGAACCGGAGAGACAAAATGACTGGCAGCTTTCTTCCTGATGAGAGTAAGCTCCTCTTGGAATCTTTGCCATTGGTTTCTAGCTAGTAACTTTTGCTTTTCAAGGTCCTGGCACCTTTTCTTTCAGAATGACTATGTTGCTGGGAGAACACAAGAACAAATGGCATTTCTAGCCCTGGGGTTCTAGTCCTAAGCTGCACTAGGCTAAACTCAAGTTCTTCAGCAACCCGGTTACTATTCTGAGCCTTGGTCTTCTGATCAAAGGAAGGAGTATGCAAGCTCGTATAACAATCTAGTATAAAAGAATAATCAGGTAGTTGGTACCAGTATGACCACCTGCTAAAATAAGCAAGATCCAACTATATGCTGCCTATGAGAAACCCACTTGAGATACTGACATATCTAAAAGGGTTAGAAGGTAAAAGTGGGCTCAAAGTAAAGAAAGAAAAAAGCAAACTTTAGGCAAAAGAAGAAATTTATGGGAGGTCTAACATAGCCTCAGGGACCTGCAAATCCAGGCACTCAGGAGCCGCTGGGGACTATTTTTACCTTCCTTTCTTCTGCTGCTATCTATACCTGTAGTTGTTATTAAATCTTTCTTCAATAGGCAAGGAACATGGATGTTGGCAGCTCTCACTTCCCACAGAATTGATTGCAGGCTTCTTACGTGCCAAACACACTTCTAAGCATTTTAGATGTATTCCCTAATTAAACTTCATAACAACCCTATCAGGTAAATACTATCATTGTCCTGATTTTACAGGCCAGGAAACTAAGAGATAGAAAGGTTAAATAATTCGCCCAAGGTAGTGCAGATAAAAGTAGTGAAACCGGGATTCCTAGCTTCATCCCCAGGGAGACACTAAATTTCTTTCTCTGGCTCCAGTTTGGAAAATCTTGGAACAGGACTCTGCCCTCGAGTGGGTCATGACTCTTATCCCTCTTCTCTTCCCCTCCCACTAAACCAATGTGCTTAGAGCAGAAGAAGGAGCATTTTCTAGAAAGGAAAGGAGAGCTGGCTTACCAATCAGCACATGGCCACCACAGGGTTCTTTCAAAAGAGACCTTTTGAGATGTGCAGGTTCAGAGGGTGATGACCCCTGTCTCCTCGTAACCTGCTTCTTTTCAACACTAAGATTCATTATGTTTTAGAGATTCAACCTTTAGATATGTGAGAAAGAGAATATAGAAATAAAGATATATATATATATATATTTACATAGAATATATATGTTAACTAAACTTACAAAAAAGAAGCACTCTTTACATGCCATGCTAGATGAAGCCACTTTGTAGAAATTGGGATTTTGCCGTTTGCGAATCGGCCATCATCTGAGTCCTGTGGCATTGAGTCGTATTGTCACGGTATATTTGCCTATCGGTTCCCAGCTGAAAGAGGCACTAACTGCTTACATCAGTTAGGAAAAGATAAGATTCATGTTAATAGCCCGCTAGGATAAGATAAGATAGATGTTGATTACCTGTTAGAGAAGTTACTGGCCGGAGGTTTTTGTTGTTTTGTTTTTTAACTTCGTATCTAATTTAGCAGTCTCACTTATGCATTCTTTTCTCAGCTGAGTTTGTAAATCCCTATTTCTCCTCACCAGCTCTGCTGTCTTCCTGTTGGCTCACCCATTGGTCAGTTAAATCAAACTTCACGCTGTCTATCAAACCTATTCGTTTGAATTTTGCTTTCACATGTGGGAGGCAGATCAAATTTCTGCTCTAGATAAAAACTGTGACCGAGGCAGAATGGCATTCCTTGACCCTCCCTTCCCTGTTCTGATGGAGGAACCACTGCTAAGTACAGGAATGGACATTTGCCACCGCAGCCTCTTCTCCCTTTAATGGAGGGCTGCCTGCGGCTGGGAAACCAGGGAGCAGATGGCAAGGGTCCAAGGACAAGAGGAAGGGGTTACCCGGCCATAGAGGGGGAGCACATAGAGAGCTTGCAGGCAGTTGACAGATATTTTTGAACTATGACCTGAGAGCATTTTCCATTCCTGGCAGTTTCGTAGCCCTGAGGCTGTCCACGCAATGAGACTGAGACAGCCTCCCTTGCTGCAGGGGAGGACAAGATCCAAACAAGAACAAAGGAATTAATGGTCACCTCTGACTTCCAGAAATGCCCTTGAAGCCCTTTTCAGAGACAACAGCTGCAGAAAGCTAGAGCTAAACTTTTCTAGGTGGAAAAGGGATCTGCAAATTCTAGTGAGACCAGGCTTCTTGGAGTCTTGACTTATAAACTAAACCATAGGTAATGAGGATGAGGATGAAATGTAAGTTAATTTCCCTTGCTCAGAGGAAGACCTGGAACCCCTTCCTGGCCTGGAAAAGGATGCAGAAGAGATTTGGGACCCAGTGCCTGATTCACCCTCATGTCTATATGGGTGGGTGTGTGAATGGAGTGGGGGTGGCAGAAAACAGGTAAGGAGGGGCACCTGGGTGGCACAGCGGTTAAGCGTCTGCCTTCGGCTCAAGGCGTGATTCCGGCGTTATGGGATCGAGCCCCACATCAGGCTCCTCTGCTATGAGCCTGCTTCTTCCTCTCCCACTCCCCCTGCTTGTGTTCCCTCTCTGGCTGGCTGTCTCTATCTCTGTCAAATAAATAAATAAAATCTTAAAAAAAAAAAAAAGAAAGAAAACAGGTAAGGAACACTTCATGAGATTTGCCCCCTATTTCCTATTTGGAAGTCTTGAAAGAGAACCACCTCAGAAGGAGCCCCAGTCTTACAATGGGGTTGAGACAGTGGCATAGAAATGGCAGCAGGATAGGTTGCAGAGAGAAAAGGCCTAAGATAGTATGTCCCCTAGACCGGGTGCCCTGCCTTGAAGGAGATGCAGATATTCCCGCATGCGTGGTGGGGGCCACAGGACAGTAGAGAGGTTAGGCATTAGAAGGAACCTGGGGCTGGTGAGAAGACGGTGCAGGGTATGGCCAGGACGGGCACCTGAGCGGCAGGTGCTGGCATCTCCCTGAGGCCAAGTGGGACTGGGGAGGTCCGCAGCACATGCGATAGGACTAGAGACCCCCTTGCAAGGATCAAGTGTGATAGTCCAGCCAGTGGGACCAGTAGGACCCAGGTGACTGTACCAAGACTGGACTCCCCACCCTCACCCCCGCATGGAGACACCATCCTGGGAGATTGGGAGAAGACAGAACAGAAATCACAGAGACTCTGAATTTGAGTTTTATTGAGCGTAAAGCCTGGATTAACTGAAGATCCTGGACATCTAAACCAAAAGAAACTACATCTGCTGGAACAGGCAGAATTCAGTGGGGACTTCAGACCTAAGGAGACTTCATTTTCAGGAAATGAAGTTTTTCTCTACGTATGTGATGATCCACACAGGAGTTCACTAGCAGAATCACAAGATATTGGAGATCGTGGTCCCAGGTTGTTCTAACAGCATCAGACCTAACCCAGGACTATGTACAGACACTCTAAGACATTTTCTAACTTTCAAGACAGCAGCCAAGGGCAAACTCTTATTTAAAAGACTCCCTGGATAAAAAAGCTTATTGAGTATGAGATATCTCTATTCACTCTTTAAGCAGCTTATTACTTACTGCAGCCTCGAGGCACACCATTAACCCCCAGAGCTCTCATTCTTCGAAAGTGCAGATACTAAATTTAAAATATTTTTCTCATTTAGTGGAGTGTGACTATTTCTTCTTCTGTGATTTTTGAGTTCTAGACCTTCTCTTAACCTCTGCGGAGGGGTGTAGGCTCTCCAACCACAGGCCAGAACATGAGGAGTGGGAAGGAAGCTGGGAGTGAGCTGACGGTAGGGCTTGGCAGGATTAAGGGTCCCTGATGTTGCTCTCTTATTTACCGTGCGGGTTTAGAAGAAAAGTAAGGGAAGTGCTCCCCTCTGTACCTGATGATTTAAGACTGGGCCAGTTTGGGGGCACCTGGATGGCTTAGCTGGTCAAGTGTCCAACTCTTGGTTTCAGCTCTGGTCGTGTTCTGGGGGTTGTGGGATTGAGCCCCACATTGGGCTCCATGCTAAGTGTGGAGTCAGCTTGAGATTCTCTCTCCCTCTCTTTTTCCCTCTCCCTCCCACTCTGCTTCTCCCCCTGCTTCCTCTCTCTCTCTCTCTCTAAAACAAATAAAAATAAAATCTTTAAATAAAGGGGGGGTGCCTCGGTGGCTCAGCTGGTTAAGTGTCTGCCTTTGGCTCAGGTCATGATCCTGGCGTCCTGAGATGCAGCCCCATGTCAGGCTCCCTGCTCAGCGGGAAGTCTGCTTCTCCCTCTCCCTCTCCCTCTGCCCCTCCCCCTGTTTGTGCATGCTCTCTCTCCCAAATAAATAAATAAAATCTTAAGAAAAAAAAGAAAAAGAAAAGGCTGGGCCAGTTTTATACTGTGGGGAGAGGAGTAGCTCAGCTTAGAGTCACCCTCACGAGCCAGCCTTCCCTGGCACCTCTGAGGCGAACTAAGTGTCCTTCCTACCTCTGTGTCATCCTGTTATGATGCCATATTACCTTGTTTGTTTGTCGGGCTACTCTTCTAGTAGGCACAGTAATGTCTGGTTTAATTACCTTTGGTAATAATACCAGTGCCTTGTACAGTGCACAAGATACTGTCAGGGCTTAATCAATGAGAACAGTAGAGAGGAAGGGAGGAAGAAAGAGGGAATGAAGGAATGGAGGGAGGAAGAGAAGGAGGAAGAGAGGGAGGAAGAAATGAAGGGTAGGAGGACAGAAGGAAGGAGAACAAAAGAAGAGGATAATCATAAAAGACAAATAAAAGATTACAAGAAGAGAGAAAAGTAGCAGTGGGAGCTTTAGGGCACTTTGCCAGACTGATCCTGAGACTTGGTTCTGGCCTGACGTCTACTTGGAATTCTCTTATCCCGGAAAGCCAGGACTTCTATGCCCTAACCTTGCTAAAATTCTCTTTTGCTCTGCACTTTGCCAACGTTGACTGGGATAGCATCCACTTTTTTCATTTGGTCCCCCTGTGTGGCGTTTTCCATAGTGGAGTTATTCTGGGTCCCACAGGCAGCAAAATCAATGTCTGTCCGATCTGTATGACCTTGCATGTGAAGGTGAGCTTTTTTTAGGTGGTGCAAGTACAAAGGGAGAGCGCGCTATAGACAATTTGGTCTGCTAAATATAGAGTGGCACTTTTAAAAATGCAATCTTGGCTGCTCTGAGTGTCTGGAAAGACCTGCCAGTCACTGCCAAGGGCAAAGGATCAGCTCTTTTGGATGACATGAGGATTCAAGGACCTATATGGATCAAAACAGATCATTAGTAACCTATCCATAGAAAATGAGCACAGCTAATTATGGACGTGGTGCCTCTGTGCATAACTGCCCGACAGACCACCATATAACCCGTTTCACTGCGGACCTGGAAGCAGGCTGGCGTGGCTAACCTGGCTTTGTAACAACGTAAGCCTGGGAGCCCGTGTCATGGCGTCACTACGAGTATGAAGGCATCTTGAGGGAAGGGGGTGTCGTTACAAGAAGAGAAACGACCACATGAAATAAGGACACTGTCACAAAATGATGGGTCATAGCAAAGAAAGGGCAAATTATTCCTAAAGACAGTCAATTGCCTGGAAGCTGGAAAGGGGATTCTTCATTGGGCATAGCTGCTCCGGGCCAGCACGTACAGCTCTGCGTGGTCCCTTTGGGTAATGGCAGAAACTGGAAATGGACAGGGAGTTACTTCTCTCCAATTTACAGCTTTTGTCTCCCAGCCTATCACATGCCTCAACCCCCAAAAGCTGGGAAAGACCAGTGGCTGAGTAGAAGCCAAGGGGGAAGGTTCCTCAGCTGGGCATGAGGATAAAGGGAAGAACCTGATTGGGAACTATGCGGTGTCCAAGCATCGCTACCAAGGTGGACAGAGCTTGCTTATCATAAAAGTAAAAAATGTATGCTATGTGCTTCTCTGCTTGCCTCATGGTACTACAAACTCTGTGAGTCACATAGAAACACAGCTAGGAAAGGCAGGGGTTCACTGTGCCTGAGCTCTGGTATCTGGAGGCCTCAGTTCAAACCCATGTCCATCACTCATCATTGGGGTGACATCGGGCAAGTTACTTAACTTCTATGCAATAGAAGACATCATAATAATGCTCATTCCTAGAGTTGCTCTAAAGATGAAGCAAATTAATAGCATGTAAAGGGTTCAGAAATTGTCCAGCACGTAGTAGATGGTTGATAAACAGCTGTTGTTATGAATACAGGGAATACAGGGGAATTTAAAGACCTTAGTTGTGTAGAGTCATATAGAAAGAGACAGGCACACAGGAAGATGGTATTTTGAGGAGTGCCCCATGACCGGAGGCAGGGGCCACTGTCCAGGAATGCCCTGGCCTCCCCCTGGGCCGGCTTTACCAGATTCTGAGGGGCACCCAGGTCCTGGGCGTGCTTGGCAAATCATTCTCTGTGTGAACAGAACAGACTGTCTCATGTACCGAACCATAACTTTCTATGAGCCAGTTCCTTCCTCCTAGAGAACGTCAAGGTGCTGGTGATGGTCAAGCTTGAGGGTGCCAGTGTGTAGGGGCCTAATGACTGCCCAGAAGGGATGGGGGCAGGTACCTGCCAGGTTTCTGACTATGGACCGAGCGTCAAACATTCTGAGCAGTTTTTCATAAGCACACCCCCAAGTGCTTCCCTTGTAGCGTCAGGATCCTGAGACAGCAGATCAGAGGGGCCTTTGGGAGGTAGGGTCTGGCTCTGCAGATGAGCCCCTAGCTGGAGCACTGTGCACACTGCAGCCAGGCCGTGCTGAGAGGCTCCATGTCACATTGAAGGGCCTGGTTGATTTTGTCCTTAGCACTGTGCCTTCTAGAAAGAAAATCAGATCAAAGGAGAGAGTTAACGATCCCTCCAAGCAGAGAGGCTCTTTTCGCTCTGGGAAACTGTGTCCGGAAAGGTAGGATAAGGAGCCTGAAGGGAATGACAAATGCACAAACCCTGAGGACCTCCATTCACTCACTCAACAAATACTTTAGTGCTGACGATTCAAAAGGCACAGGGACAGGTACGCTTGTGCTTTGGATTTTCTTTGGCGAGATATGAGCATCTAAAAACCGTCACGGGGAAAGGCACAGCCAGCAGCCCGGCAGTATTGGAGATGTTTCTGTTCACTAACAGAGGGGACTGCTCCCATCCTCTGGTGATGGTATCTCTGGGGTAGGCTTCTTGAGCATGTGAAATTTCCATTTTATGGGCTTATTTGCTTGGCAATAAGTCTGTATATGGAAGCACAGGAGGCATCCCAGCCAGATTGAATGACCCGCCAATAGTAGACTCAAAGTAATCCTGTTGAACAGGCAATTTTTCCTGCCATGTCTCTGAAGTTGACTGAGCTCCCTCTTGGGGGAGGATCATAGAAAAGGGGGGAGGGGTCCTCAACATTGTTTAAGAACTGAATTATCACCACCTCCTCCTGTGACACGAAATCTTGACTCTCCAGGAAGCTCAATAATTAAGGGAAAATGGAAGATATGCTAAGGAGCCAGCACACCAGCCATCACGGCAAGATAATTTATTTTAAAAATTAAATTGTGTTTGTCTTCCCTATACCTGCCCTCTCCTGCCCTTAGCAAGTAAGCAGCCAGGCTTTGGAATTTCTTGCCTGAGAGACTCAGGCACCTTGGAAAGCAAGAACAGCCTGATCCAAAAGGCTTTTGAGAAGCAAAATAACAAGGGACAGACAGGGAGCGCTGCAGGTCCCTTGATCAGTGAGGATCCTCACCAGGTCCTCTGGGATGGCTCTGCAAGGGGACAGACCTCTGGCGAGAAGGAATGATCCCCAGGAATATATTGGATTCAGTTATGGGGCCCCCACTTTTGCCAGAGATTCTGCCTCTTGGAGCCTGGCTGGGAAGTGACAGAGCCTCTGAATAAGAAAGGACCATGCAGAGCAAGATCAAGGATCAAGGGTGGGGCAGGACCCCCACAATCTCCTCGGTGTGGCCTGGGGGATGACCAGGAGAATGACAGGGCTAAGCGAACCTGCAGGCCACTAGGGTGGGCATGGGTGCAGCACCAGTAATCATTGAGATTGAACTTCCCTCTTGGGACTGGGGTTGGGGCAGCCATGTGGGAGGTGGCAGTCCTAGAAGTCAAAGGTACTTGATTTGAAGAAAACAAAGTTCTCTGCACACCTGATATATGCACATAATAGCCACGTGACCTAGGGCCTAGTGGTTCCCTGCTGGGGTCTGCATCAGAGTGGTGGGTCCTGCCCTTGGCTCCCCAGGCACTACGGACACTCGTGTTTCATTCACTATGTGAATGTGTTAACCATGTTTTGTCTTCCCCCCACCTTTCAAAAATTCTATTTTTAAACTTTACTCAAATAAATACACAACATAAAGGTACCACCCTAAACATTTGGAAAACTGAAACACTGTCCCGATCAAACAGTACCTCCATTCTCCCACCTCCCTCTAGCCCTCAGCAACCACCTTTCTACTTCTGTCTGGGTAAATTTGCTTATCCTACGTACCTCATATACGTGCAATCGCGCAGTATTTGTCCTCTCGTGTCTGGCTTATTCCACTGAGCATCATGCTTTGAGGTACATCCTTGTTGTAGCCTGTGTCAGAATTTTCTTCTTATCCATTCATTGCTGATGGACATCTGAGCCGCGACCATCCTTCGGGTATTGTGAGTAGTACTAAGAACCTGAGTGCTCAAATATCTTTTTGAGACCTTGCTTTCAATTCTTTGGAGTATATATCCAGAAATGGAATTGCTGGATCATACAGTAATTCCATGTTTAATATTTTGAGGGACCACCCTACTGCTTTCTACAGCAGCTGCGCCATTTACAGCCCAGCAACAGCACACAAGCGTGCCTCTTTCTCCGCATCCTCGCCAACACTTGTTTTCTGCTTTTTTGATAGTAGGCATTGTGACGGGTGTGAGGTCCTATCCCCTCGTAGTTTTGATTTGCTTTTTCCTATTGATGAGTCGAGCATCTTTTCATGTGTTCTTTGGCCATCTGCGTATCTTCTTTGGAAAAATGTCTGTTTGAGTCCTATGCCTATTTTTTAAAATGGGGTTATTTGTTTTTGTTGTTTTTGCTGAGTAACACATTTTCTTTTGATAGCTGTCTTGTCCTGAGATTCTTCTTATCAAAGATTACACTATTTGCAAAATTATCCCTCCTTCTCATGCTGACTTCCATCATAAGCTTCAACAAATTTGCTCTCAAGGGTGTTAAGGCGACTCATTTTCTTAAGCAGTTTCTTTATGCATCATGTAAATGAAGCCCTTCAGGGCCCCAATCACGAGCCATTTTCTTATTTATGTGGGAGAGGGGCAAAGGGAGAGAGAGAATCTTAAGCAGGCTCAACGCTCCGCACAGAGCCTGACGCGTTGCTCGATCTCACGACCCTGAGATCATGACCCTGAGATCATGACCTGAGCCAAAATCAAGGGTCAGATGCATAACCAACTGAGCCATCCAGGCGCCCAGTCACCAGCCTCTTCGATCTGTCTGACATCCCTGCATCCTCAGAGGGACACACAATTTAGGATTAAAATGGTAACCCTACCACGATGACTTTTTTCCCAGAGAACAGTAAAAGCAACACACACTTTAAGGAGTGAATCTCTCCCACTTCAAGTTGTGTCAGTGTGTAAGTCCTGGTGCGTACCAGCTCACGGGCTTCACTAACCTGCTGAAGGATGCCACGACCACGGTCTCCCCCAATCCATGTTGCTCACGGGCTGACCTGGGCTGTGTCCACCATTACCACACTTGGCTCTCTAATTGTTCTCTAGAAAAGAACAGCTGCAGTAACAAACCACTGCCTGGTCCCAGCCTTACCTTCTCCTGCAAGCCAGACAGAAAGGAACAGATAAAAGGCCTGCTGGTTACCAAGCTAGGAAGGAAAGAGCTCAATAATGCCATGGACCCAGCTCAGCTTTAAGATGAAAAAGCGCCTCGTACTGAGAAATTTCTATTCCTTTAACAGGGAATCTATAATTCATGTGGATTCTATTTAAGTTAAAAAGAATTATTTCTGTGCTGAAGACACACCACTCAAATATTGTGATATGAGAGTCATCCTCAGTTCCCCATCTCTCTGAAATATTTACTCAACTTACCTCTCCTGTTGCCTGACGATCCCCTCATTAGTGTCATCTTCATGAAATAAAAAACATCTTAACTTTGGAAAGTACCAATCTTATTGCCTCTGGGCAGCTTGCCCTGCCTCCTCAAGCTGGTTTTGTGGCTCCCCTCGCTAGTCTCATAACTCCCTGTGGGTACTTCTGCCACCACATGCTGTATGTGTGCTTCCCCCTTGCGTTCCTTCAGGGCAGTAACTGGGTTTTATTTTATTTTATATTTTATTTTATTTCATTTTATTTATTTTTATTCAGAGTGGCTGGCTCAGAGTGGTGCTCAAAATAGGTGCTCGAAAGTATTTGTCTTATGAATGAACAGATGGATGAATGAAAGCAATAATCACCTTTATGTCAATGCATATCTAACACATTCACCCATTGGGGGGCTTCTGGTGAGAGATGGAGAGACCTGGGGTCGGAGACATGGGATCAGGACGGTCAGGTGCTTACTATGACACAGAGCCCATCTTTTCACTTGGGATGTATGTTGTTGTCCCCTTGGGGGACTTCTCCCTGGCAACACTTTGGCTAAGCTGCTGTGCATTTTCAGTCTGGCCCTGTTCCTGCTCAATTAGCACATGTCTTGTTAAAATAAAATGAGATAGATGGTTCTGGAATACATGGAATAGTGGGATCAGCTTTTCAGTTGCAAGCAGCTAGATGAAGGCACATGGAGGAGAAATGTTCTCTTTAACAGATACTCAAAATAATTAAGAGCAGGTGAAGGTGGAGAGGTGTCAATCAACCAAAATGCATGTGATAAGCACACCCTTTTTCCGGGTGATCCTGAAGAGCTTTTGCCCAAACACAGGATATGAGCAGTACGGTGCATTTGTGTTAAAAATAGTTGTAGGTTAAACCTTTGAACAACGAACAATAGCAGAAGTAATAGTTATCAACCTTCTGCTGAATATGAACACATGTGGATAATGGAAGGTTTAAGAGATTAGTCAGGGATAGGGGTTGGGTGGGGGAGGGTCCATTCCTAGAATCGCTCAAGGGTACCTGTAGAAATTGTGTACAGGGATTAAAAAGTATTATAAAAATGTCTCCATATCTGAGAGTCAGTGAGTGATAGTCTAGATATAAAGCACATAAATAAAATTCTAATACCTATGCAGATTCACGGAGCTTTTCCTCCCAACTCTACTATCGTGTCACTACCCATTTATGTCAAGGCTATTCCTGAACAGGGCTGCTGCTATATTGTCAGGGTGGTAACCTACTTTAAAATTCTTTAGAATAAACATGCAATATGTGTGCAAATTAGCTCTCATCTGGACCCGAAGCTTTAGCTTAGTTAGCATGCCGAGCGCCCTGACCGTGATTAACATTCACTCGTTCATTCAAATAGCAAATGTGGACTGAGTGCATAAAATCACTTAGACATTATTCAACGAACTGGGGATAGACCAATGCACAAAACAAGTTAAAACACCTGCCTTGAGAAAGCCCACAATCTGGTCACAATGGATGATGACTCTACGTGCTAATTTAGGTACTTCCAATATGGCTGTAGGAATCGTATTCAAGGGGCACGTGGGTGGCTTAATCGGTTAAACATCCAACTCCTGGGGCGCCTGGGTGGCTCAGTCGTTAAGCGTCTGCCTTCGGCTCAGAGTGTGATCCAGGTGTTCTGGGATCGAGTCCCACATCAGGCTCCTCCGCTGGGAGCCTGCTTCTTCCTCTCCACTCCCCCTGCTTGTGTTTCCTCTCTTGCTGGCTGTCTCTCTCTCTGTCAAATAAATAAAATAAAATCTTTAAAAAAATAAAATAAAAATAAACATCCAACTCCTGATTTCAGCTCAGGTCCTGATCTCAGGGTTGTGAGATCGAGCCCTGTATTGGGCTCTGCACTGAGCATGGAGCCTGCTTAAGATTCTCTCTCTCTTTCTCACTCTCCCTCTGCCCTGCCCCTCCCCCCCACTAGTGCGCATGCTCTCTCTCTCTAAAAAAAAAATCATATTAGGCATTTGATAATTTGAAGAAAGGATTTCAGGAATAATTTCTCTATTGATGTATAGGTGGTGCTGAAAACATTTGGGGGTCTAAAAGGTTTCTCCAGGTCCTGCCTATACACGAAGAACAAGTCTAAACAGGAGGCAAGGCCCTCCATCCTGCTGTGTTCAGAACAGGGATGGAAGTCTGAATTCCTGTTGGTCGATGCTCCCCACTTCTTAAAGGATGCTTGCACCTGATCTGAGCATAAAGCTGGCTAATCCCACCTTCAGAGTATTGATTCTTCCCCCTCAGAGAGAACAATTTATGCAAGGTTCCTATAGAGTGCCTGGAAATAGAGTAGGGCTTCACTAAACTTGCAAGAAAGGCTGTCTGATGTTTCTGCGACTGCTTGCTAAAAAATGTTGGTACTTTGGGCATACTTTGGTTGAATATTTGCTGTCATTGTAACCCACTGCTTGAAAACAACATTACCGGGGAAGGTATGTTTAAACACTACCTTTCGGGGCGCCTGGGTGGCTCAGTCAATAAGCTTCTGCCTTCGGCTCAGGGCATGATCCCAGCGTTCTGGGATCAAGCCCCACACCAGGCTCCTCCGCTGGGAGCCTGCTTCTTCCTCTCCCACTCCCCCTGCTTGTGTTTCCTCTCTCGCTGGCTTTCTCTCTCTCTGTCAAATAAATAAATACAATCTTTAAAAAAAATAAAAATAAATAAACACTACCTTTCTCCCATCGCTGGAGGATCCCCATATTTACCAGAGGAACCCGCCAACCCTTGACTGGCCAAATGAACTAGAGCCATTCCCCACAGCGCCATGCTTTCTTCCTCTGTAGACCTTTGGGTCTGCCTCTGATCTCAAGCCCTTCTCTCTGGTGGGAACCAAGGGGTTAGTTAGGTTGGCTGATGGTTATCCCCTTGATCCAACCCTCACACTTTCACAGTTTCAGCAGTTCGGGCTGAGCCCCACGGACCAGATTTCAGGCACGGAGGAGAGGCTGGATCTGAGCTAAAACTGACTGGGCACCTGGGCTTTTCTTTCTTTCTTTCCTTTTTTATTTCTCTCAAAATACACAACCCAGGACCGTCTACTCTCTTACGTCATCCAAAAACTGTATTCAGTGCTGTTTAGAGAAAGCCCACTTCTCCTCTGGTGTGTCCTGTATGCCCACATGACGACTGCACTCCCAGCACTTCTGTCTGCCACACCAAGTCACTTGTGATACCAGCTGGGAGTCTCACACTTTTAACTCCGTGTACCTGGGGGATGGCGTCAGATCCCACAGTGAGGGGCTCAGACCCGAGAGACGGCCCTCCTCCCTCCTTCCTCAGACACCGACTACAAGTCTAGGTTGTCACTTGTGCTTCCGACCAATCAGCTGTCAATCAGCTTCCCACCAACCCCTCCTCAGGTTCTATTAATTTGTTAGAGTAGCTCACATAACTCAGGTAAACTATTTACTTCATGTTTACCAGTTTATTACAAAAGAATGTGATGAAGGCTAGAGATGGATGTCCAGACGGAAGAGGTGCAAAAGGCGAGGTCGTGGGGAGGGATGCAGGGCACACCATTCTCCCCACACCCCCGAGGGCTCACCTACCAGGAAGCTCTCCGAACTCCGTACTCTTCGGATTTTGATGGAGGCTTCCTCAGGTCGGCATCAGAGATCATCAACTCCATTTCCAGCCCCTCTCCCCTCTCTGGAGGATGGAGGGTGTGGGAGTTGGAAATTCTAAGCTTCTCATCATAGCTTGGTCTTTCTGGTGACCAGCCCTATCCCAGAGCCCACCCAGTCGCCTCATTAGAACAAAGACACTGCTGTCACCCAGGAAATCTGAGGGATTTAGAAACTCTGTCGGGAGCCTGGGCCGAAGACCAAAGATGAGAACAAAAGATGCTCCCAGGGCTCTTATCGATGAGGAAATTACAAGGGTCTTAAGAGCTCTATATCAGGAATCAGAGGCAGAGACCTATATATATATATATTTTTTTCCTTTTATTTTACAAGTGCCATGCTCTCACTTTATGGGAAATGGCTGTCTTTAACCCAACCATTTCCTCAAACCTGCTTAATTTCCTATTAGTAGCATCTACAGAGTGGGTTTTTTCCATAGAATATCTTACTAAATGTTATAATAAATCATCATGAATGATGACAACTCTTCATCTTCTCGTGGAGTCACTTGGTGGGGGTGGGAGTACACAGCCGCGGATCCCCTGGATCGCAGTAGGAATACACAGCTTCCTGGGAGAGAGACAGCCCTCAAGACCGGAGCCTAACTGTGGGAACACGCACTTCCCGACATCATCCTGGAGGCGCTGGATGTGGTTCCGGAGACAGGAATCTTAATGACCCAGCGCTAAACAGGCTCACGAGACACATTTCTCAATGTTGCGAAGCCACACTCACAGCATTTCCTCACGTAGTCTATACAATGTAAATGCCATCGAAGCTTTACTGGCTGATGTTTCTGTCTCCTCTGCATTCTTTAGAATTGTTTTGGTATGAATCTCCTCAGGCCTAGAGTGTGACCCATATCCATGTAGGTACTCACAGTGAGGTGGGGGAGGGGATGATGATGGGGGGTGAAGGGCAGGCAGTGGAAGAAGCACTTGCTCTCAAGTGATGCCAACAATTCTATCCTGAATCTTCCCAGAGAGGGTGGGCCTGTATTAACAAGAAAGAATGGATGGGTCAGAAGGAGCTGGTTCGTAATGGAGATTCACCTTCTCGCAGAGAGCCCTGCTGTGAAGTTGGACATACGAGGCTGCCAGAGCCTGATGACCCTGAATATTCATATCACAGAACGGACATCCCTTGCTTTCATTCTTTTCTCTCCAGGTCAGCTGCTTGATTCAGCTTCTATTGACGTTGAAACAAAATTTGATATGCTTTAGGATGCTAGTGCTCTCCCTCAGCTGGAAATGAAGGACACGAAGACCCTGGGAGAGCATGGAGCCACAAGTGGAATGAGCCCCATCTTTAGTCTCTGCACCGAAAGCCACCCAGTCCACTCACATTAGACTATTGTCACATCAGTAAAAATTAAATGCTGCTGTTGCAAACCTCTGGCATTTGCAGTTTCTTTGTAGAGAAACTTGAATTACAGGAAACTAAAAAACCCCTTGTCTTCATAAGCTTAGCAACTTCTTACTGTTTTCCCATACCTGATAATTGGGGTGGGAAGGTTGGGGGACCAGGAGAAAGGAAAGGATTCTATTGTATTATTTCAAATGACACCATGGAAGGATAACTCAGACATTATGTATGGGACTGTGGATGTCCTCGCACGCTGTGGCTCTTCTCCTCGGCATGCTGTGTGATCAGCCAGCATATAGAAAATATAAGGCTCTTTCAAAATTGGTCTATTACACTTGAAAGCACATTGACATACGAGCTAAAAAATATTTATGTCAAACAATTTCAGCCTATGTAATATCCTTCACAAATCAAGGGTAATTTCAAAGATAGCATAGTTACAGCATTCATAGATAGAATTTTGCTGCTAGCATATGAATTACTTCCTAAGCAGGTGATAGAATTTCTATTCAACACAGTCTACCACGTGCAAATAACAGAGTAACCTCTGCAGAAGAATTTAGAAATAGGACATAATTACCTATGATATAACCAATGCAATAAAATAATAATGAATGCAATCAAGCATAATTTTGATATTTTGAAGAAAAGGCAAATGATAGCCAAAATGCTTAATAATGCTCCTTAAAAGAAACGCTCCTTAAAAATAAGCATCCAAGTACTTGAGCAAAACAGAGTAATGACGTTATTGAAAAAAATCTATTATTGCTGGGGACAAATATGGAAAGCGAAGAACATAAGATTGACAATCAGCCTGTTTTCCTTTCCTTTCTTGACTATGTGGTAGGAACAGGGATCTGGTAAGATGGAGTCTATTTTAGGAAGTGGGGAGGATGGTGGCCAAGGTCAAGTGTTCTGGAGGCAGACAGCCCTGGTTTCCATTACTTACTAATTAGATAGCCTTGAGTAGCTTCATTCTCTCCTTGCTAAACTTCATTTTCCTCGGTCCATAAAATGAGAACCATCAGCGTATCTATCTCACAGGTCTGTTGTGATATTGAATAAGATAAAACCTTAAAAGGAATTCCAGAGCAAATGCAAAGAGTAAGCATTCACGTACCTTAGCTATGTGTTAACACGGAAAGAAGTCAATGTAAATACAAATCCTAGAGACTTGTAGTGCCCTGGGATCCACTGCAATGAGTCAACACTAGAATAAACTGAATACTGAAGATGAAGGTTGTAGCACTTAGGACTTCTGAACATTTCAAAGCACTTTGCCAGCTTTGTCCTGTTCTTCAATTTCACTGTGTTAACTCCTTTTATTATGAATGAGAAAATGAAGACACAGGCAAGTTAAGCAACTCCACAGATCCCAAGTCTTGTCATAGCACAGGATTAGAAACCAGCTCTGCCGGTTCTCACTATACTTAGCAACACTAACAGGAAGTATAATTCTGTGTGGTTAGTCACACAAAGGTTGTGTCATTGCAGAAATTTAGTAAAGCACCCATATTACACACTCCAGGAATAGGCAAAGCTTACATACACATGATTTGGGGGCCCGTGCTTTGTGGGGCACAGAACCTCAGAGTCTAGGGTTTTTACTGGGATTTCATTACGTAGGCGAGATTGATTACATCATTGGTCATGTGATGGAGCTCAGTCTCCTGGAGGACTTTCAACCTTCTAATGACCTGCTTGATCTTTCTGGTGACCAAACTGCATCATGATCCGATTTGGGACCTGTCTCCAGTCAGGTCATGAGTGTAACAAGGATACTCCTATAACTCAGAAAATTCTAGAATTTTTGAAGCTGTGTAGGAACCAGAGGTACAAAGACCAGACACATCCGTTGTCACAGCACACTGGATCTCTTTGACCAACTGACGATCGGTCCTCCATATACTTCCCTTTCCAAGGCCAACGCCTCAAGTACACTGAAGGAAATTAATTACTGATTAAGTCAAAGGAATGATTGCCCCTGATAAGCCATTTTAAAAAACGTTTTGACATTCATCATTTATACAGTCTGTACTGACTTCAGAGGGGCAGTGTCATTTCTGAGGTGCATCTGAGCCCTTGAGAAGAGCTCTCAGTAAGAATTCTCTCTCCTCAGGCTGGGCAGTTGGTCTCCTTGGAGACAGCTTTCCATGGGCAGCCCTCCCAGGTAGTCCCACAGCACAGACACACCATGGTAGACGGATTTCATTTCCTTCATTACTCTAGCCTGTATTTTCCAAATTTTCAGTAATGGACATAAATGATTCCTTAAAAAGGAAATAACCCAATAAATGAAAGAGTAGTAGCCCGTACTAAGATATATGCAACCATACAATGATACTATGTAGCAATTATAAAGAATGCAAAGAAGTCCAAAATATAGTTTTAGGTAAAAACATCAAGTCCATATACTAATAATTATTAGCTTTAAAATATATATTTATCCCTACACACACATATATAAATCTACATCTATATTTGTATTTATCTACCTATTTATACACTTATATACACAAATGAAATCTATCCTTACAGATGTACACACAAATATGTATCTAACCTTTACATATATGTGTACATATTTCTTTCTTACATATTATGTGTGTGTGTGTGTGTGTGTGTGTGTGTGTGTATAAAGGTTAACAATGGTACTTTTGGTAAGTGATCTTGAGAGAGCTGGGACCATGGAGAGGGATTTGGGCTTTTCACAGTATACCTCTCTATAGGTTTAGTTTTTAAAATATATGCAAATATGCCTTTTCATAAAGGTTTCTGTGAATCAATGGCAGACAGTAGGCAAAATTATGAAGAGGACAGAATTAACTCGCTTAGTTTGAGGTCCTCAACGGGGCTTAGTAAAAATCATATTTTGCAATAAAAAGTAGGAGAGTGAGAAAAAGGAAGAACTCAGGGAAGGGCGGGAAGAAGGGAGAGGAATGGAAAGAGGGATGGTGGGAGGAGCAGTGGACATTCCTTGACCAAGTATGTAAAGCACACCAGCACCATGTATAACCTGACACTTAGCGCTAGGGTCAGCCCTCTAAAGATTTTATTTATTTTTGAGAGACAGAGACAGAGAGAGAGAGCACAAGCAGAGGGAGTGGCAGAGGGAGGGGGAGAAGCAGACCCCACTGAGCAGTGTCCCCATGTGGGACTCAATCCCAGGACCCTGGGATCATGACCTGCGCGAAAGGCAGACGCTTCACCCACTGAGCCACCCAGGCACCCAGCATCAACCCTGGCAAAGCCAGTCTACCTCGCTGGACATTACACAGGTGCGTAGTGGTCATTTTTTGCAACAAGTTTTCTTGTAGTCAGGGAATTAGCACCATGAGCTGTGTAGTCAGGGATACCAGGAGGTTATTAATCATTTTACAACACTTTATCCTGTTTTTCTCTCTTCTAAAATCTTTAAATCCATTAGCATAGTAACATGGATTGAATCACAACACAATGGAGAAATCTGGGATCATAGAATGAAAGAGAATTTTGTCTTGATTACAAGCTGGTGATTTAAGGTTAGTTTTAAAGTTGTAGGACTATCGCTATAGAGCTTTAGAACAGATCAATGTTCTTCTTCAGTATTAGATTTTTTAAAAAGATTTTATTTATTTATTTGACAGAGAGAGAGACAGCCAGCGAGAGAGGAAACACAAGCAGGGGGAGTGGGAGAGGAAGAAGCAGGCTCCCAGCAGAGCAGGGACCCCGATTTGGGGCTCGATCCCAGGACCCTGGGATCACGCCCTGAGCTGAAGGCAGACGCTTAATGACTGAGCCACCCAGGCACCCCCAGTATTAAATGTTTTAAAGCATTATACCCAACTTCTATATAGAAGACTGACTTTTGTACCCATCATCCATAAAGTGAAAATCTCTAGAGGTCCTCCAAAACAACTCTCTCCCTCCAAGAAAATTGGAGGCCAATTTCATTTAATAGTAACAATTCAGAGAAGATATCAGACTATTTCTTTAAAATCTACATCAGATGAAATTTTTCTTACCATGTTTGTTCATCTGAGTTTAAGACATTTCTGGGAGGGAGAAAGATGAACATTTGTTGCAACTGTTTAAGACAATCTATTTTTTTTCTATTTGGGGGCCATTCACAGTTGACGCAAAATCACTGGCAGAAGAATAGAATCTACTAGAGCTTCTGTGAAGACTGTCCCCTGCCGTAATAGGAAGCTGTAGGGCCAGGAAGCCGTTTGAGGAATTGGGAGCTCCCTAAACCCACTACCTCTGCCCACCTCAATGAAATGCACCTTCTGCATCTTGCTGCCCCGCCCACAGACGTGCTGGAGCTGGGGCTCACTGCTCTCCATGAAGGCTTAGTGGAGCATCTGAGATCTGAAACAGGATGTAACAAGAGAGACAAAGCGTGGGGAGATGGTAGATATTCAGATATATGTGTCTTGATATTCTTCTCTCCAGGCTTTGGTCAGCAATATGTGCGTGCGTGCGTGTGTGTGTGTGTGTGTGTGTGGTAAGGGTGAGAGTTTTAGAATGGGACTATATGAAAGATCAGATCAGTCTAAATTTTAAAATAAATAACATCAAAAATTTTTATTACTACTTGGTAGGTGAAGCTCAGGAGGAAGACCAAATTTTTCTAGAGACTTTGCATATCTAAATTGCAACCTTGCTGTAATTCTGACCTCAGGGAAATGTCAGAATCTCTCTTCTTCCAGTGCCTGGCTCAAGAAGGCATTTTAAGGTGTCTCCCACATGTATGGGCCATCAAAACCAGTTCATTTTAGAAGTGAGTGAGTCCTTATTCCTGGGCACACCTGCAGAAAATGAGATTTTTTTTTTTTTTTTTTTTTACTTAGTGAATGCATTAGTCCCAGTGCTGGGAGAAGACAATGCCAAGATGAGATTAAACATTAAGGACTTTATTAGGGCCGCACCCGTGAGAGGAAATGGGGAGGGAGCCCTGGAAGTCTAGGAAGGCTGTTTGACCACAGTGCTAATCCGACAGAGTGAAGCAGAGAAGGGAGGGCTGGGCGGCATGCCCAGTGCCATCCACGGAAGGTTCAGCAGGCTACTGGGGGTCCTCGAGCCAAATCAGTTGTCTGGGATGTCTTGGCTCCTGGGAGTGGGCCTGCTTGATTGTTCTGGTTGATCCAGCAGCTTCCGGGCAAATGCAGTTGTAGATTTCAGGGCAAGAGCAACTGGAAACTTTGACCTGGTTCGAATCCCGGTGGTTGGAGATCCGTGAGATGCATCACCATGATCCATGGTCTGTATAATCCCTCTGCCTCCATGGTAGCACCAACAATTTCTAGAGCTTGCTTTGCCAGTATGACTACCTTATAAATATATTGTTCTGAAGGTTGGTAGAGGAGACACATTTCTTAGGAAGAATGGTACTATTTAAATACAGACTCTAATCCTGCTGTTTTGATGGCTCTGCTTGAGCCCAGCCCCTAGAGTGCCTCCAATTTATCTTCTGTTGAGTACTTTGACATTCTGATGCCAGTCTTTTTTTTATGTTCATGGCTGCCTTCCTTAATTTATTTAATAAGCGTCTCACATATTGTCTTACCTTGATTAAGTGCTTTTCATGCTTCTCACGTAAGCATGAAAAGTACACAATTTCTCTCATATCCAGAAGTATTTTTCCATGAGGAGAGAGGGTAGGAGAAGCAGAAATATCTCTCTGAAATGAATCGCCAGGATACCTCAAATTCCTCATCTCTAAAATGGGGAACATCACGTCTGCTTTATCGTGTTATGGGAAGGATTCGTTTTGTATTAGTCAGAATGAGATACCAGAAACCACTCCATCAAAAGGGGTTTAATACAGGGAACAAGGTGCTTACAGAATTGCTAGAAGGACCCTCTGGACAAAGAACTGCTAAGTCTGCCACTGGTAGTCCTCACTGGTAGCTTCAGGATCGTGCCACCCTGGCTGTAATCTTGTGACAGATCAGAAAGCTCTGCTGGGGCTGTTGGCTCCAAGTGATACAAGACTCCCAGGGTCACAGCAGCATGACTGTGTTCTTTCTGCTGAACTGTGCTCCAAATTCATTTCTTGTACAGGAAATTATTAATGTTCATAAGGAGAGCACAACTTTTTTAAGGCTTCATTTATTTTTCTTTAAGATTTTATTATTTATTTGAGAGAGAGAGCAGAGAGCACAAAGGGGGTGTGGCAGAGGGAGAAGGAGAAGCAGACTCCCTGGGGAGCAAGGAGCCCGATGCGGTGCTCGATCCCAGGACCCTCCTTAACCGACTGAGCCACCCAGGCGCCCCTTGAGGCGTCATTTAAATGTGTTTGCTTTTTTCAGATCAAAGGTTCTAAGAAATTTCTAGACCCCTAATGAACTTTGAGACACCAATGTTATAATATCGAGGCATATCCATTTTGGAGTTTTCAACTTCAGTGAATTATGTTTGAAGTGTTAATTCTGAAGCATTAGAAAACTGGGAAGCACAGACACCCTCCCCCACAAATAAAACACATTAGGTTTTTTTGGGGAAAAAACTAAATTTATTGTTAAAACTAAAATTAAATTGAAATTGGAAATGTAAAATTTTGAAAAGTGTAAAGAAATAATTAGATAGAATAAGGGGAGTTTCCCTATTTAGAAACTTGGTTGAAATCATTTTTATATTTTTATTGAAAATTATATTACATTTCCTTATCAAACACTTTCTGTACTTACGTAATCAGTTTCAGGGAAGAATTTTCCACTGGAGACAGGTTGGAGCGAGAATGCCATTGTTAAAGCAAACCGCTGTTTCCAAAAACAGTATTGTTACATTGATACATCATTATTGGAAAACTTCCAATGATTTGTTTCCAAGCATCAGAAAGTAATTTCTTTAGGACTGAGAGAAGCAGTCACCTCATGTTGTATTTAATGTGAAAATCCCTGAAAGCATTTTTTTTCCCCTTCTCTGGATGGAGGGGAAATCATTTTCAGGAACTCAGTGCTCAGAAAGGAGACTGGATTTGTTATGCAAGCAAAGCCTTTACAACAGAGGCACGGGGAAAGGTTTCCTGTGTGTCCAGGAGGAAAAAAGATCATTGAGCATTTCGGGCATCTCTGGGCCTCCCAGTCTGACTGAACACAGCCACGGAATCTGCCCCAGGAGAGGCCTCTGCATCCCGGCGTGAGAGCCCCACGCGGAGGACGGGCCAGCCCTTGGTGTGGCCGCACGCGGTGTCTGTGGTCTCGGGGGGAGTGGGCAGTGGCACGGAGCGCCCTGGGAGAAAATCAGTACAGATGAGGCCTGGGAGACGGAGCCCTCGAAGCCGCCTGTGCCAGAGCTGGGAAGGGGGGAGGTGAGGGGGGTGCAGATTTCAACACGCAGACACTGCCGAGCCCCACAGGTTTTCTAAGCTGAAGAGTGACATCTTATAATGTGCATTTAGAAAGATCAGCTGGTGGTCAGCATGGAGAGGGTTGGGAGGGAGAGACTGGGCCCAGACGGAAGTCCAGTTAAGGACATTCTGGGGTGCAGGGGCCAGAGTAACCAGCGACTCATGGACGGTTCCAAGGACAACACGGGGGGTCTTCACCTGGGCAGAAGACAGGACCACTGCCAGAGGGCGCAGCTGGCCCGCAGGTAGATATGGGGTTGCCCCGCTCCACAGGATGCCAGGTGGGCCCAGCCGTGAGGGCATGAGATCGGCGGTCTGGAGGGCAGCTGTGCCAGCCTCCGGGACAAGTCCCCTGACATCAGGCCTGCTCTCCCGGGGCAGGGTGGCTGGGTACTCCCTGCCCTGTCTCTGTCTGACCTTGCCAGCTCTCCGCCTGTCATCATCTCCACTGCTCCGTTGGGGGCAAGTCCCCCCCTTTTACAGTCCACCGACTTCTTTGCTCTCCTGACCTCAGAGCCTATTTTAAAATGGAAAGCAAGCAAGGATGTGAAGTGGGTTGATTCATCTGCTCAGGGTTGGTACTTCCTTTTCCCAATGACGCAGGATATCTAGCATTGGTGCAGGTGACCTTAACCCGCCACTATAGAGTGGTTGCTGCAAGGGCAGGGCACTCAGCGGGACATCCTATGGGCCTCGGTGACACGGCCAGGCCAGCAGAGCAAGCTGCTATGGGCCTGGCTCTCACAGGTAGTCTCCCTTAGTCATTGAACAAACAGCACTTTCCAGATAGCCCCAAGCGCCCGTGTCCAGCCCAGCTCTGGCTTTCTGCCTTGCTGACACAGGGAGGGGTGAGTGTTGCAGAGAAGTGACTCATTCAGATATGACTTGATCTAAACCGGAAGTGTATGATGTTTTAAGGTGTCACCAAGTCTTACACCAGCCGGATCCCACTTCTGTGGGCCTGTCTTTGGGAGCCCCTTTGTCCCCTGTGCCGTGGGAGTGCTTTACAACCATCCGCTCACTGGCCCCTGGCGTTCTCTGAGCGCTGTGACAATGGAGCCTGGAACAGGGTTTTTTTCTGTTTGACATCCCTGAAAGATCTATCAAGGGCCGCAGCACTGTTGGCTCTTTCTGCGGGAATTCGGAGCCACTGCCGTCAGTAGAAGAGTCAGTGTGGGGTGCGTGCAGGTGGAAGTCACACGGGAGCCAGTATGTCCTCCCAGCATGGGGGAGCCCTGAGCTCCTTCCACCAGCAGCGCTGGGATCCCCCTGCAAGGAATGGGTCCTTCATTCAGTTTTATAGAAGAAGCACAGCCTCAAGAGCCGGGACCTCGAGTAGCTGTCACATCCATCACTGCTCACCCTCCGGGGAAGTTGTGGGTCAAGGTCACCACTTCAGCTTTCCATTCTGGGGCTCAGTTTGGTTTCACAGCAGGCTTAAATGTCAGGACAAAACAGGAGAGTGGGGGACTGAATCATGGGGTGGGTGAAAATGTCATCACCTACGAACAAAATAATCACAGACCTGAGCTGTCTCCCTCTACCCAGATAGAGCAGGGCTGGCGTGTGGCTGTCAGGAAATCCTCTGAGAGCTGGGAGGCCTGAAGCCGGGGGCCTGCGGGGTGAGATTCAGCACTGCTCAGCTCCGGGACCCACTGGGTTGGGGACAGATGGACGGCCAGCAAGCCTCTGAGCGTCACCAGCATGACGGACTCTCTGTCTTCCCAGGTTGCTCACCAGTCTGGGCAACCACTCACTTGTCCTTACCTGTCACAAAGACCCTCGGTATTTTTGTTTCCAATGTGGCATATGTTCACATTTCATAAGACTCAAGAGTGACTCAGGGAAAAACAGTCCATCCAGGGATGCAACAAAGCCAGCACACCAGGGGCCTGGGAGGCATGTGGCTCTGAGCAGCCACTGCAGCCAGCCTGGGGGCCTGGAATGCTCCAAGCTGTCCACAAGGCTCACTGCAGACAGGTGTGTGCAGAAGGCTGAGGGCCGACTTCATACCAGCCTGTAAAAGCATCAGGGAATGACAGGAATGTAATCTCGTCTCCGTGAAGCACACACCCCAAGGAATATGGAAACTGATTTTTCTTTTGAGGAAGACTTTCTTATGCATCTCTTTTTAAAAAGATTTTATTTATTTGAGAGAGAGCACAAGCAAGGGGAGGGACAGAGAGAGGGAGAGAAGCAGATTCCCTGCTCAGCAGGGAGCCCGACATGGGGCTCCATCCCAGGCCCCTGAGATCATGACCGGAGCTGAAGACAGATGCTTAACTGACTGAGCCACCCAGGCGCCCCTCTTTTGCGTCTTGAAGTAAGAACACTTGTACCATCTTATCTTCACCTTTGTGGAGCGTAAGAAGCAAAGGAACAGTAACAGCTTGCTGGTTTATAAAGAAGCCTAATTGCCACTTGTCTTGGCTTCCCTACCTCCAGTAGAGATAGCAAGGAATATTCCTCTCCTTTCTGGTCTTCTGCCGTCAGCCCCAGTCCATTCACTGAATGCTGGTCCCACTTTCCAGTTTCCAGACATGCCTTGTATTGTAGCCAGGTCCCTGCGATGTCAGGAATTCTGGATGTGTTTGGCTGGAGTCAGGAGGTGAGGGGTGCCAGGGACACAACTGCCAACTGAATCTCAACCCTCGAGCACCCACTCGGTTCTCTATCAATCAGCCTCCAAGAAACAGAACTTTCTTAGAGTAATTTGTACACTGTGGATACCTTTTATAAGACCAGCCAGCCTCCAACTCACAGACCACAAAGTTAGAGGAGGAGATTTCTTCCCACCCACGGCTACCCAAACCTCAGAATTACTCTGCATGCCAACAATGGACTGAAGGATAGAGCTTTCTCAAACAGTACATTTTTTGCCGAATGTCTTTCCCTGTAGGAATTCTATTCGTGTTATTTCCACTACACCAAAAATCCTGCTACTTTTTAGATGGTGGAAATTTTTTTTAAAGATTTTTTATTTTATTTATTTGACAGAGAGAGGCAGCGAGAGAGGGAATACAAGCAGGGGGAGTGGGAGAGGGAGAAGCAGGCTTCCTGCTGAGCAGGGAGCCCGATGTGGGCTCATGACCTGAGCCAAAGGCAGACGCTTAATGACTGAGCCACCCAGGCGCCCCAGTGAGCCACCCAGGCGCCCCTAGATGGTGGAAATTTTAAATAGCAATTGCTTGTGGTGGAGGGATGGGGGCAATGGGGAAGGGGAAGGAGTTGCTCATCTCAGATATTGAGATAGTGGGAATCAGTGAGATCGTGGCCATATAATAATCTCCTACAGAGGAGACGCCCTTGCTTTGGGATTCCTTCAAGAAACACTCGTGGATCACCCAGTGGATCTGGGGAAGAAACAGAGAACAAGACAAAACCCCTGTTTTGTGCAGCTTACATGCTGTAGGGAAGACAGACAACAAACACGTAAACGACTGGATTTTTTTTAAATTGCAAAAATGCAATAAAAGGAAATGAACCGTGTGATGAGATGGGAGTGGGAGGAGCCCTTCAGGGAAGGTGGTGAGAGAGCACCTACCTGAGCAGGGGGTCAGTGGGCTGGAGCTGGGACAAGGAGGCCAGGACCAAGCCAGCCACACAAAGATCGGGGTGGGAGGAGTGAAGAGGGCACTACTGGTTTTGGTTTTGTCTTTATTTTTTTCCATTGGATTTAAGACACCACTAAGAAAGAAAAAAGCAACGTAATTATCATTGCAAATCACCATTGATTGCAGAACACATTTTCATTCCAGAGATATTAAAATGTGTTGAAATTTATGTCTTCCCATCAATGTAATACACCAAAGCAAAAGCTTAGAAGTGAAAAAAAGGCTTGGCTGCTGGTTTGAGCAACTGAAAAGAATCTGATAGGTTTGTAGCTAGTGAATTGAAGGAGAAAAAGGTGTGAGGTTTCAGGAGGTAAAAAGACAAATCATGGGTTTTGGGCTTAAGCATAAAGGTATGATGCTGATGCCCTCTGCTGAGATAGGAGAGACTTGGAACTTGCCAAGACGTACATTTTAGACAGTTCTTATATATTTTAAGTGGCAATTAAGACCAGGCAGGTTAAAAGGAGATTTAATACTCATTTAAAACTCAAGGCTTATAAAAAGGCTTTGTTCCATGTCTATCAGGAAACCAGGGGTCCGTGAAATTGTTAGCTGAAGAAATTGAATACGGTTAACGTTGCCTTTTTTTATACATATTTTATGCCACCTGCACACCATGTCACATAATCAGTAAACTGGTAGAGTGCCAGAAAATGCTTCTGTATTACTTTCCTTCTGAGAGGAGGTAGATGGAATTGGCATGTCATCTAGAAAGCCGAGTTCCTTCAAGATTTACGGTCCAGTTTCTCTGACAAACTGTTTAAAGTGGTGAATTTTTCTTGGACGCCATCGGCCAGCACAATCATTGTGTCTATAGGGCTGCTTATAGCAAATGCCACAGCATCTCATATCATTTTAACGCTGTGTCCTTCCCAAAAGGCACTTAGCGACTGCAACTGTTCCCTGCAATTATATAGATGAGAAAACTGATGTCTGGCTCCTGACGACATGTGCAGGTACCGGAAGGGCTGCAAACGGCACCAGAGCTCTCCAACTGCAGCCCTGGTCTTTGGCCCCAGACGCTGAAGTCCTTGGTTCTTGATCGCCTATTGGTGCTACCCCACCCCTAGGCTCGTTTTGTGTTTCTACAGTGAAATCCGGGATACGTCCTTCCCCACGCTGTACTTTCTTAAATAGATTTTGCTAATCTTGTTTTGCTCCCGCCACCACGAGATGACAAAAAGCAGCCATGCTCAAGGTCGTTGGTGCCCCAAGGTAACGACGGTTGCTGCTACGTCTTAGAAATTGATCAGCCTTGCTCTTTGAACATTGTTTGAACAGAGGTTAACCGATCCTGCTCTCTGCTTCCAAGCACTCAGATCCAGAATGTATTGTTTTCACCCCAAGGAAGTGTAACCGTGTTAATTTTCTGGGAAAGACGAAGAGAAAGTGCTTTTTCATCAGTTAATGAACATTCAGCCAATAGTTTTGAAGCTTGGATAATTATCAGACTTCCTTGGAGGGTTTTAAAATAATATCTGTTACTGCCTTTTTATTATATTGAAATCTCCACATTTATTAAATTAGATCCTGCAGGAGTGGGAAGAAGGGGAGACACTTGATTTTTTTCTAAGCTCCCTAGTAATTCTGATGATTATGCATTTGGGAAATGCAGCCTTCAAAAGCCCTCTTAAAATGATTACAGCTGTTCTCCGGATTAAGCCCTTGACCCTCCTCCATCTCTCACCCCCTCAGAGACTTCTAGAGAGCTCATTATCCCATCCTTCTCATAAATTAGACCCTCTTCCCCTGTTCTGGTACCTTCATAAGCATTAAACAGGTTCCAGTCTTCCATCTTTAAAAACAACAACAAAAAACTTTCAACCCCATACTTTTCTCCAGCTAAGCTCTTGTTTTAACCAGACAAGGTTTGCTTTTCCACCCCCTGTCTCCACTCCTCTGCCTTCTAGGTTCTGCTCACTGCCCCTCTGAGCTCCACTAAGTCACAGTCCCTACCCTTTGCTGGTAACTGGACGCACACTTTTCAGTTTGTATCTTCCCTGGTGTCTTGGCATCCATGACTGCTAGCCTCAGCTTCCGTTCTGGAAAACTGTTTGCTTGGCTTTTGTGACACCACACCCCTCTGTTCTGTTTTGTTTTTATTGTTGTTGTTTCGGACACTGCTTCTCAGAGAATTGAACACACCCCTTCCACATGACCCTTAGGATTGTGTTTCTTTCTTTCTTTTTTAAGATTTTATTTATTTATTTATTTTGGGAGGGGGGCAGAGGGAGAGGAGAGAGAATCTTACAAGCAGACTCCGCGCTGAGCACAGAGCCTGATGCGAGGCTTGATCTCACGACCCTGAGATCATGCCCTGAGCCGAAATCAAGAGTCTGACGCTTAACTGACTGAGCCACCCAGGCGCCCCTAGGATTGTTTCTCAAAGGAAGATCCTCAGCCTACCTGGATCAGAATCACTGTAGGTGCTAATGAAAAATCTAGAATCCTCGACTTACTAAAGCAGAATCACTTGGGGTCATGACCTGAGAATCCGAATTGTTAGCATACATTTTAGGTTAGAACTTCCCACAAATGAATTACACAAGATACAGATGTCCCTGGTCCCCCTCCCCCAGCTTTCTAGTGGCTGGTGACAAAGGCCACAGGCCCTGGGCTGGTTGTTCTCCTTCATTCATTTATCCCAGGTCTCTTAGCAATAGGATCATTGCCATGGACGCCAAGAGCTGAGAAAGTTTGGGAAGCACCGCCTGGGGCAATTTTTATGCACAATCAAGTTTGAGGACCCCTGCCTTCAATGTTGTGTCCCTTGGGTTCTCCTGTCTGGACCAGCTTCTTTCCCTACTACTCTACACACTAGCCCAGGACAGTTCCATCCACTCCACAGCTCCAGCTCCCACGGCCACAGATTTGCCTGGATCTCCTGTCTGAAACCCCTCTGCCTACTTGCTTTTTGGCTGATAACCGGGAAATGTCCCAAGGGTCCCTCAAAACCAGTCTGTATCAGGCCCGGGATGAAAAGCAAACCTCCACGTGTCCTAAATCAACCCATCTGGACACTATTCTACCTTCCCAGAGCCTAATAAATTGCTTTGATTATAACAGTTGGGATGAAACTTACCTCCCCCATGAGATCGTGAAGTTATTTATGGCAGGAACTTCATTTGTGCCGTTTTAATCTATCTTGGTGCTGTTATATTACTCTTCACATAAAAGATACTCCATAAACAGTAACTTCCGCCGGAACCATTTCTGAGTTAGCCCAAGGAATCAGACAGGAGTTGGTTTGAGTTCATTGCTCCCACTTAGGAGCTATGTGACTTTAGAGAAGTTATTCTATTGTTCTGATAACTGAATTTTTTAACCTGAAAGTTGAGACAAGAGCTTACAAAGAACCCAGCAAAGATGCCAGGCATATAGTAGGTGCCCAATAATGATTAGTGTCCTCTCCTAACATTTACCTTATGAGGCAGACACTAGCCGCCTATCGTAGAAGAGAGAAGGCAGACTCAGTCAAAAGAACATTCTCAATGCCATCTGGGAATCAGATAACATATGTAAATTATCTAAGTGGGGCCTGGCACATGGTAAGTATCCTCCTAAACGTAAGCTCAAGACATATTTGTTGCTAAAAGAAAGTTATTTTAAAGTTGCTAAAATAAAGTCACTATCCTCATTTCCATGTTTTGACATGTGAATATACCATTAAGAGGTTTCTGCTCCCCACGTAGCTTGCCTGTCTTGGGCGTATATTCAGGCCATTTTTGCCAGACACAAGAACTCAGGCGGGATGAGACATGGCTCCTGTTCAATGGCCTGACAAAATCATTTCCTAGCAAAATATAAAAATCCATCTGGGAGAAAGAGAAAAATATAGCGTGAGATGTAGCCAAACCACGTAGGGCAAGGGGATTAGGAGAAAACATTGAGATTGAACAGCATTACTCAAGGGAGCAGTTTCGAAACAACAACAGAAGAATCTAGAGATGAATGTCACGTCGGTACATAGCGGGTGGTGGGGTGGAAAGGAGGAGGGAGGAGGAGAAAATTGGAAACAGCAGGGACAGAGCTATAACCGGCATCAGCAGAGACACAAAGGTGAAACCTGGTGCGGGAACCGGGTTGGGTTATTAGAGGACCAGCTGATTGCAGTCAGGAGAAATGGGCTCTGACTCAGTGCCAACAATGATGGACATAAAAGGAAGCAAGTGGGACCTGAAGTGGCAGTAAAATTGAAGTTAGGCAGATGAACATGTAGTCTAAGACCCGTTCATGCACGCATGGGCCATTCAATAGCAGTACGGTTAGTCCTTACTGGGCAGTAGGCACTGTGCTAAGCGTGGCATCTGGGACTTTATTGATGAGACATACAGTTGAAGGGTTTACGTGGCATGTTCTTTCCCCCTCCACAGCATGATTGTATTTCCCCTAAATACCTAAAAGGAATAAGCGGCGCCTGGGTGGCTCAGTCCCTTGAGTGTTCGCCTTCGGCTCAGGTCATGATCCCAGAGTCCTGGGATCGAGTCCCACATGGGGCTCCCTGCTCGGTGAGGAGCCTGCCCCCTCTGCCTGCCGCTCCCCCCTGCTTGTGCTCTCTCTCTCTGACAAATATAAATAAATAAATAAATAAATAAATAAACAAACGCTTTTAAAAAATACCTAAAAGGAATAAACAAAAGAAGAAATTAGGAGTATGGCTCGTCTGGGATGCCAAACGGAAAGCAGCTTCTAGAGGCATAAACACCAGGACCTCCTAACAACAGTAGGACCTTCTCTACGTCCGGATCTGTCCAGGGGGTGAGTCACAGACGAGCGTATCCGTGCTCCGAAGAAACGAGAGGAAGGTAGAAGGAGATCTGCATGAGGTCCTTAGCGTTCAGTCAGTGCGTGGTAAGCGAGAACGTGCAACCTGCTAGAACGTTTTATTACTAACCCGCCACTTTGAAAGAGAATATACAAGTACAGTATTGCTCTCAGAGAGGAAGACATGCTTTGCAAGCGAACCTGTCTGTTACGTGTTTATATCCATATGTATTTACGCATCGAGACAGGAAACATGAGGTCTCTGTGGCTCGCAGAGCGTCTTAGCGGTATCAGTTCCCATGGCCCGATTTCTCAGGGGCTGACATGACGAAGGTCTGAGGTCATGTATCATAACAGAAGAACCTCGAAACTAAGAAACTGAGCTTACACAGGTGGCTGGTGCAACCGTTCTTTCTTTCCTGTTCCGGCAGGATGGGGGAGGGTAGGTAGGCAGGGCGAGACTGAGAGAGAAAGTGAGAGAGAGAGAGAGACCTTTGCTCTGGAATGTGTACAAACACTCTCTGGGAAAGGAGGGGAATGTTCCTACTTTTTTATTACCCACTTGAATGTAAGCGAATGGCTCCACCGGAGATAAAACTTGAAATTCTCCAGAGCAAAACACGATCTCTAACTTCCGAGGCATGTTTGTCATCCAATCATCCTTGAATCCAAGTTGCCAGTCATTTTTGCTCAGAAGACCTTGACTGTGGATAAATATGAAAATGTTCCTGGAGAATTATTTCCCAGCACTAAAGAACTGATGTGTCTTAATGCTTGAGTAAATTGTATTGATTCTCTTCGTTCATTCCTATTTTCTAAATAGTTCCTTTTCTAATGTGTCCGTACAACCCTGACTTCATACCCTTTATTTACTTTGCTCCCTCCCCCACACCATGGTTCTCCACCTGTTCTTCCTAGAGCCTTAGTGTTTCTGCAATGGGCCCCACGGAACTCGAGGGAAGCTGGGGTGTATAGTAAAGGAAGGGCCTCTTTCTTTGAATCCCTCCCCATTTCAATACCCAAACATCGGTAGCTTTACTTTTACCTGTTCTATTTATAGGGTGCTTCCACATTTTAAAAATAGTTCTCATATAGGGAGCCTGGGTGGCTCAGTCCGTTAAGTGCCTGCCTTCGGGTCAGATCAGGATCTCGGGGTCCTAGTATCGAATGCCTCATCAGGATCCCTGCTTGGTGAGGAGTCTGCTTCTCCCTCTCCCTCTGCTCCTCCCCCCACTCATGCTTTCTCTCTCTTGCTCTGTCTCCCAAATAAATAAATATAAACTTTTTAAAAAATTAAAATACGTTTATAAGAAGAAAGGGACTCCTCTTAGCAAAGTCTTTTAAAGGGCAAAATTTTAATTTTGATGAAATCCAATGTTTCAGTATTTCCTCTTCTGGATCATGCTTCCGATGTCAAGTTTAAAAAGTTTTTGCCTAATTCTAGATTCTCTGAGTATTTTCTACTTATTTTCTAAGTGTTTTGTGTTTTATCCTTAAGTCCATGGGCCATTTTGAGTTAAACTTTGTATAACCGTGCAGTTATGAAACTTACCTCAAGACAAGATTTTTGGCCTCTGGATGTCAATTGCCCCATTTGTATTTGTTGAAAAAGTTGTATTTCCTCGACTAAATTGTTTCTATACCTTTGTCAAAAGTTTGTTTGTCATATTAGTGTTGATTTATCCCTGAGTTCTTGACTCTGTTTCATTGATTGATACGTCCATCCTTCTATCAGTACCACTCAATTTGACTGGCTGTGTAATAAATCTTAAAGAATCAGGTAGATTAATTCTTCCCTTTTCATTATTTGTCAAAATTGGTTTAGCTCTTTAAGTTCCTTTCATTTCCATATAAATTTTATTTTATTTTTTTAAGATTATATTTATTTATTTTAGAAAGAGAGAGTATGTGTGAGCAAGCAGGGGGAGGGGCAGAGGGGGGAGGGACAAGCAGACTCCGCGCTCAGCATGGAGCTTGGAGTCTGATGAAGGATTCCATCCAAACCACTCTGAGATCATGACCTGACCTAGAACCAAGAGTCGACGCTTAACTGACAGAGCCACCCTGGCGCCCCTCCCTATACATTTTAGAATAATTTTGTCTATATCTACAAAATGTTATTCTGGGGTATGATAAAAATTTGGATTAAACTTAGGTACCAGTTTGAGGAAAGTTGGTATCTTTACTATGTTGCTCTTCTAATCCATGGACATGATCTGTCTCTCCATCTGGTTCTATCATCTTGAATAGCTTTCATTAGCCTTTGTAGTTCTCAAAATACAAGTTCTGTACGTACTTTTGTTAGATTTACATCTAAATATTTCATTTTTATTTTGAGTGGATTATAAATGGAATTCTATTTTAAATTTTGTTGTTTATGTGTTCATGGCCGGTATATAGAAATACAATCGATGTTTATCTTGTATCCTGTGCCTTTGCTGAACTCATTAGTTCTAGAAGGCTTTTTTTATAGTGATAAAATATGCATAACATAAAATTTACCATTTTAACCATATTTATATGTATAGTTCAGTGGCATTAAGCGCATTCACCATCACCACTATCCATCTCCGGAACTTTTTCATCACGCCAAACTGAAACTCGATAGCAGTTAAATAATAACTCCCCATTCTCCACCTCCCCCCTAGATGTGGGGCAACCACTATCTATCTCTATAAAGTCGATCATTCTAGGTACATCCTATAAGTGGAATCATAAACGGTATTTGTCCTTTCGTGTCTGAAGTATTTCACTCAGCACGTCTTCCAGTTTCATCCGTGTTGTAGCCCGTGCATATGTGCTAATGAAGCAAGCTCCATGTTGTAGCATGCATGACAATTTCTCTCCTGCTTCCTTCTTTAACCAGTCGAGCTGTCTATATTATTTTATTATACAAAGACGAGTCCTCTATAATACCAGAACACATGGACATTTTATTTCTGTCCTCATTGCCCTTTATTTTGAAGGCAAACAACCCATTGGTTAACTTTTTAAATTCAATTTTCTTTTCTTTTTTTAAAAGATATTTATTTATTTATTATTTTATTTTATTTTTTTAAAGATTTTATTTATTTATTTGACAGAGATAGAGACAGCCAGCGAGAGGGGGAACACAAGCAGGGGGAGTGGGAGAGGAAGAAGCAGGCTTCCAGCGGAGGAGCCTGATGTGGGGCTCGATCCCATAACACCGGGATCATGCCCTGAGCCGAAGGCAGACACCTAACTGCTGTGCCACCCAGGCACCCCCCTCTTTATTATTTTAGAGAGAGAGAGAGCACACATGAGCAGGGGGAGGGGCAGAGGGAGAGGGAGAGAGAGAATCTCAAGCTTACTCTGGACTGAGCGCAGAGCCTGATGCAGGGCTCCATCTCACGATCCTGAGATCATGACCTGAGCCAAAATCAAGAGTCAGACCCTCAACTGACTGAGCCACCCAGGAGCCCTTTAAGTTCAATTTCCTTAAAGTAGAATAGATACTGTATAGATGCAACTAAAGCTAAAATTGCCATCTTACCAGAATGAAGAATTTCCTTCCTTTCAAGGCGCAACAATATTTTATTGTATGTGTATACCTCATTTTGTTTATCCATTCATCCATCAATAGCCGTTTGGATTGTTTCCATGTTTGACTATTGTGAACAATGCTGCTATGAACATGGGTGTACAAGTGTCTCTTGAGACCCTGCTTTCAATTCTTTTGGTATAAACTCAAAAGTGGAATCACTGGGTCATATGGTAATTCCATGCATTTTTTTTTTGAGGAACTCCCATACTGTATTTTACACCAGCTGTGCCATTTTACAATTTACAAGGGCTGCAATTTCTCCACATCCTCACCCACTCTGTTGTTTCCTGTGAGGGTTTTTCTTTTTAAATACTTGCATCCTGATAGGTGTGAGGTGGTATCTCACTGTGGTTTTGCCTGCATCTTCCTAATGCTCAGTTATCATCTTTGCATGTGCTTGTTGTTCATTTCCATATCTTCTTGGAGGAATGTCTAGTCAAGTCCTTTACCCATTTTTTTAAATTGGGTTGTTTGATTTTTGTGGTTGAGTTGTAGGTCTTTGTATATGCCAGATATTAATCCTTTATCGGATACATCATATGCAAATATTTTCTCCATTCTTTGTGTTGCCTTTTCACTCTCTTGATAGTGTCTTTTGATGCACTGAAGTCTTTAATTTGAAGAAGTCTGATTTATCTATTTATTCTTTTGTTGCCTGTGTTTTTGGTGTCATATCCAAGAAATAATTGCCAAGTCCAATGTCATGAAGCTTTTCCTCTATGTTTTCTTCTAAGAGTTCTACAGTTTCAGCTCTTGCATGTAGGTTTTTGATCCATTCTGAATTACTTTTAGTATACGGTGTTAAGGTAAGGGTAAGGGTTCAAATTCCTTCTTTTGCTTGTGAGTTCTAGAAAGTATTTGTAGATTCCTTAGGATTTTCTATATAGACCATCATATCACCTTCAAATAGAGATAGTTATATTTCTTTGTTTGAGATACTTATGCATTTTATTTCCTTTTCTTGTCTTGTTGCACTGGACACCATTAGTATCCAGAATTATGATGAATAAAAATGGTGGTGGCAAACCTCCTGGCATTGTTCCCAATTTTAGGAGGGAAGTATTTGGTTTTTCATCATTAAGTATACTGTTAGCTGTAGGGGTTTTTGGGGTCTTAGGGGGGGTTGTTTTGTTTTGTTTCTTATATATGCTTTTTATCAGGTAGAGGAAGTTCTCCTCTTGTCTGAGACTTTAGTTTTTCATGTGTTTCAAGTGTGTTCATAATTGTGTTTTATGATGGCTGCTGTAACATCTTTGTCAGAGAATTCTAACATCTGTATCATGTTGTCATTGGCATCTGCTGAATCTTTTTTTCATTCAGTTTGAGACCTTCCGAGTTCTTGGTATGAGTATTTTTCATTTATTTATTTTTTTTTTTAAAGATTTTATTTATTTATGTGACAGAGAGACAGCCAGCGAGAGAAGGAACACAGCAGGGGGAGTGGGAGAGGAAGAAGCAGGCTCATAGCAGAGGAGCCCGATGTGGGACTCGATCCCGGTACGCCGGGATCACGCCCTGAGCCGAAGGCAGACGCTTTAACGACTGCGCTACCCAGGCGCCCCAGTATTTTTCATTTAAAACGTGAACATTTTTATATTATATGACTCTCTCTTATTTAAACCTTCTGTTTTAATTGGCTTTCTCTGATATAGCTTAGGCAGGGGAAGGTGAGGAGCACGGCCCCATTACTAACAGGAGGAGGTGCAAGTCCAGGTTTGCCATTTGGCTTCACTGACACCTGAGAGGAAGGGGGCTCAATGTTACTTCTAGATGGGGGTGGGAATTCTAGCTCTCCACGTGGACTCCACTGACACCATTGTGTGGGTGGGCTGGTACCGTGGGTGGTGATTAAAGTCCTGACCTACTAAGCCTCCTCTGACACCATCCCAGCAGTAGAAGGAGGGGCATCTGTCAGGTGGAAGTCAGGCTCTACTGAGGCTGTTGGAGGGGAGGGCAGTGGGTCAGAGAGAAAGCTCATTACTTCCCGGTATGCAGTCCCTAGCCCCTCCTTTTGAATTACCGGGGTGACTGCATTGGGGCGCCTCACTATAGCCTGGTGAGGATTGAAGTCTAGGCTTCCCAATCTGCCTTTGCTGGCATGGATGAGGTGGGACCGCAGTTTTTTTTTCTCCCTGTGATTTTTGCTTGCTGTGTTTTCCTGGCTCTACTGTTCAGAGTCTTCTTGTGTTTATCACATGTATAATGTCCAGGGTTGTAATTAGTGAAAAAAATAGGGAAAAATACTTTATTTTATCTTCCTGGATACAGAATTCTTTTTTTTTTTTTTGAGATTTTATTTATTTATTTGAGAGAGAGAAAGCGAGCACAAGTCGGGTGGGGAGGGACAAAGGGAGAAGGGCAAAAAGACTCTCCACTGAGCAGGGAGCCTGACACGGGGCTCTATCCCAGGACCCTGGGACTATGACCTGAGCGGAAGGCAGACACTTAACCAACTGAACTACCCAGGCGCCTCATATCTTCCTGGATACAGAATTCTAAGTTTGCTTTTACTTGCTGAGAGACTAGATCTTAATTATTCCCATCACAAAAGAAGACAGGCTGATTCTGTGATGTGATAGACGTGCTAGCTGACTCTACGAAGGTAATTATATCGTCATATATAAATGCAACCAATCAGCGCGCTGTGAAACTTACACGATGTTACATAGCAAGTATATTTCAATTAAAAAAAAAGGACAGGGGCGCCTGGGTGGCACAGCGGTTGAGCGTCTGCCTTCGGCTCAGGGCGTGATCCCGGCGTTATGGGATCGAGTCCCACATCAGGCTCCTCCGCTATGAGCCTGCTTCTTCCTCTCCCACTCCCCCTGCTTGTGTTCCCTCTCTCGCTGGCTGTCTCTATCTCTGTCGAATAAATAAATAAAATCTTAAAAAAAAAAAAAAAGGACAAGAAGGGAAGGCAAAGCTGGGGATGAGGAAAATGAAACTTAAATAGTTAAAGCTTCAGACCCCCACAGAACCTCTGGCAAAGCCTATGAAGAACTCACATTGTCTCAAGATTCTGCCTCCTTTTAAATTATATCACCCTTGTGGATTGTGAAAGTGTCAGACCTTCTCAGTAGGTTGTGAAACAGTCTAAACTTGAGAAAAGAAAGTCATGTCAAAGATTTTGAGGAAGCAAGCTGCTAAGTGAATTTCATCGATGTTTAAGAAATCAAATTTGGGGGGGTGCCTGGTGGTGCAGTCGGATAAGCAGCCAACTCTTGGTTTTGGCACAGGTCGTGATTTCCAGGTTGTGAGATCAAGCCCCGGGTCAGGCTCTATGCTCAGCGTGGAGTAACAACTCTCTCTCACTCTCCCTCTGCCCCTCACCCCTGCACGCACTCTCTCTCTCTTTTAAACACATAAATAAATCTTAAAAAAAAAAAAAGAAAGAAAGAAAAGGAAAGAAATCAAATTTATGGTCAATGCTCTTTTTAAGCAGAGGCCAGCATGGAGGGGCTGTGGGCAAAAGTCATGAGGGGTCACCCCAGCATTTCAAAGGACTCCAAATGCGCTTAGCATCCCCCCTACATGTACCCTTTTGACTTACTTATATCTACGATACAAGCATATCTCTTGCCCAGATATTGTCTACACATTGTTCCTAAAAGGCCTCTCTAGATTTTGATAATAACAATGAGTCAGACACTGAGTTAGGGAAAGCGGGTGTGACAGCCCCGACTCCGCATCTCTGGGCTGCAGAGTGACCAGGCCATGTTTGGAGTCTCCTCCGTGCGTCGACAAAGTGAGTTCACAGCTTCCAGGGCCTTCAGGTTCCCAGGATAATGAGGAGAGGTTCCAGCTCACCTCATCGAATGCCACAGCCATTCCAGTCTTGGCCTAGAAGGGAAATGACGTGGTTTGAAGAGCTGACAGGAACTTCAGCCTTCCTTTCTGCCACACTCCTTCAGGAGTTCTCTTCTATGAAGAATGGTGACAATGCTTTGAATGCCTCACAGAAGCGTGTCTCAGCATCCTGGGGGGAGGGGCAGAGGGTGGCGATGAGGGCGAACACTTGTCTCGCATGGCAGGTAATTGGAATCCCACAGAAGCTGCTGCGGTTGGGAGGCCAACGTGCTCTGTTCCATTGCGGCCACGAATCTTTAGACCTGATAACATAGTTTGAGCTTCAAGTTACACCCCAAAAAAGATACCTGTATTCTGCTTTACTGAAGGAAGGCTTACATGTATTTATTTTTAAAGATGTATTTATTTATTATTTTAGAGGGGGGAGGGGCAGAGGGACAGGAAGAGAGAAACCCAAGCAGACGCCGCGATGGGCGTGGAGACCATCTCGGGCTTGATCCCAGGATCCTGAGATCCCGACCTGAGCCAAAACCAAGAGTCAGTCACGTAACTGGCTGTGCCACCCAGGCGCCCCAAGGCTTACATTTCCGTAGGTAAATTAACATTCTCTAGGGGTATTCAATGATCCTTTCATTGCCTTCTCTTGGAAAGAAACTTCCTGTAAAGAGAAGTATGAGTGGTACAGAGGTCAGAGAGTTGTTCCAAAAATTGAATAATGCCTCCCTTGAAGAGAAGAAGGTGACAGTTCTTTCATTCAGTTTCCAGGAAGTAGTTGAGTTGGATGATCTAATAATCAGATCTAAAGATGGAAGGTGAATTCCCATTTCTTCAGCCTGGAGATGGCCGCGTCATCATCAACACTAAAGGAAAGGAGTCTCTAGGCAAAACATCACTTACTCTAAATGTGTCAGCTCAACCAAGACCACCCAAACATCTACTTCTACGGATAAAATTATCTTGTGTTTTTTGGAACATCTTTCCCTCCACCACTAAGACAGACACTGACCTGTCTCATGGAGATACCGTGGGCATTAACTATAACACAGTGTATGTGGAGTGCTTACCACCGTACGGAGACTTAGATCTGAAGTCGTGTTCATGTTTGCGTACAACGAACACTGCCTGCTACTATGTAACATGATCTGACTCCACTTTCAGTTGTGATCTGGGCAACAAACAAACACTTTTCATCAGCCAGGGGCCAGTCCCGTTCTATATGGAGGAAGACCTTTGATGTCAATCAGAAAACTTGACTCGGTTTCCTGATGTCATTAATTGTCCTCACAACACTAGCTAGAGAACAGCCTCCCGCCATCTGCCGCGCTTGCCTGCTCCCAGCCTGCTCCCCGTTCTCATCTAAGCGTATCTGATCTTGGACAAGATCCTGTTACTCGCCAGCCTAGAACCCTTCAGTGACCTCTTGCCGCTCCTAGGCCACAGACATGGCTCCTTCACTTCCCCGCAGGTCTGCCCCTCTGGCCTTAGCTCCTAGCAGACAACCCCCCCTCTTTAGTTTCTCTGCTGGGGCCACACTCATTCCCCGTGATCATCTTCAGGGGCCTTCCATGGCTGGACCGTCCTCCCCTCCTTGCTCACCTAAGTGAACTCCTGGTCATTTCGACCTGTGACTAGGTGGAATCTCTCTCACAGGCTCCCAGAACACTCCTCACCTTTGTTCCGGATCACCCTGCACGGTGGCTACTTTAGTCATTGGTCCCAGGTTGGCCTCCCTGGGAGACTGGCTTGGACACCTTGAAGTCCATTTGTGAGCCGTATGTTGGCGAGTGCTTGCAGGGGGCATGCTGTAGCGTGGCTGGCCCTTGGAATTTTTCCGAAATGGGGCCAGAGGGCTGGACCTTTGAACCTGGCATTGACTGTCATTGGATAGACTCCTGGGAGGAGATGTCACCTTGGGCAAGGCAGCGTTTTTCAGCAGAGGATAACAATTGAGGGACTCAGCAGTGAGCCATTAGCTGGTGACACTGCAGGCAGGTTGTAGGGGAGGCAGTGTCTCGGGCGGTCTCTGGGCCCCCGTAGTGCAAGCTTCTTGAGGACAGTGTCTTTTGGTTGTGTGAGTGGTCAGTGTAGTACTCGGCACAGTTGGAGTTCTCAGTAAATGCTTGTCAAAGAACAAATGAATCCAGTCTGTGTGACACCTGCCAGGTTTGCCCAGGACTGTCCTGGTTTTGGCAATGAAAGCCCTACATCTCAGGAAAACCATCAGTCCCAGGAAAACTGCGGCAACTTGTCACGCTACCCCTAATATTCCGAAGTACATTACTGACCTTGAACAGAGTTCACCGTAACTTCTGGCTCACCTTGTCCACAGCCTGTTTGGCAGGGATTAGATGGAATTCTGTCACTACCCTGAGAGAGACAGACCTTGACTTTGCTTCAGGTTTTCTGCTCATAAGACTTAAGTCCTACAATTCCTTTTCAACGTCGAACCTCTGGTGTCTGACTTACCTTTGTACAGCACTGGCCATGCCTGTAACCCAGCAGTCCGTCCAGATTACTAATCTCAGGACGCTCTGGTCTAGCCCATCCCGTTGTCACTAGAACCTCTCTCATTCTCCTTCCACTCTCTCTCCAGTCGCTTGAAAACTCGGGGATGTTGTGTTATGTTGTCTCATGTTAGGTGCGGCTTTGCGAAGGAAAGACTGTGTCCTTTCAAAACTGTAGGCTCAGTGGGAATCCCAGGCTGGCCTGGATCGGGGAAAGATGGATCCGGGCCAACACCACGGGAGGATGGCGTGGTCCGTGGTACCCCGTTGAGTCTGGTCCACTCAGAGAAGTGAAAGGACAAAAAAGGCTTGGGCATTTTCTCAGAAAAAATTGCAAAGAACAGCATTGGGCTCTCTACAGTTCGGTCCCCAGTTAGGCTACCTGATCTCTGTAATCCTTTCCAATGCAGCCTTGTAGGATAAAATCTGAAATGCAGAGGTCTTGGGTTTCTCAGCAACTAGGATATTTAGCTCCATTGGTGCACTGCATTTTCACGCTAAGACCGGAACAATGAAAATAAGAATATCCTCTCCTCACTTCAGTGCTGGCCTCTGACCTAAATGTCACAGCCCTTCAATAACTCCCTTTATCTTTGCACTTCACCAAAGAGATAACTTATTTTTCTATCAATTCCCACTCCTTATGAACGCATCTCATGGGAATTTAATTAATTTT
Source organism: Ursus maritimus (assembly GCF_017311325.1). Lineage (NCBI taxonomy): Eukaryota > Metazoa > Chordata > Mammalia > Carnivora > Ursidae > Ursus > Ursus maritimus. The sequence continues at coordinate 69,888,313 of NW_024426885.1, read as the reverse complement.
GATTGATGATGTTCCTGATGTGGAGACGACTGGTACTTGTTCCATCCTAAGGAGGATAAATTCAAATGTTAAAGAGATGAGCAGCTAGTCCGGCATCACACAACACATAGACCTAGAATTTTGAGGAGCAAGAATAATCTCTAACATCTTGGCATACCTACAGATGAAAATACACTGTCTTCTGGGGTGCCTGGGTGGCTGAGTCGGTTAAGCGTCTGCCTTTGGCTCCGGTCATGATTCCAGGGTCCTGGGATCGAGCCCTGCGTCGGGCTCCTGGCTCATCAGGGAGCCTGCTTCTCCCTCTCCCTCTGCCCCTCCCCCTTGCTTGTGCATGCGTGCTCTCTCTGACAAACATACAATTTTTTTTTAAAAAGTAAAAGAAAGAAAGAAAGAAAGAAAGAAAGAAAGAAAGAAAGAAAATACACCATCTTCCTTTCAGGGATGTTCACCTACATATATTCATCAAAAGAAAGAAAATCAGAAACATTGCCGTTCATACGCACTCCTGACCAACTTTCAGGAATGCTCGTCACAGTGCATATTTGTGCTATTATTTTATGAAGATACAGTTGGGAAATGGTGTGTGAATTTAATGGAGTAACTACGACCAGCCGTTATCAAAGCATCAGTGTGCGGTAAGGTTCATGCAAAACTACTCTGGTGGAGACGATTTCATCTTTCCGATGATTCAGGAGGTACGAAAATCTTCTGCATAGTCCCAGTGTAACTGTCGGGAGCATTGATTATCATTGCGGGGAAAGAGCCCGTTTAAAAAAAGAAAAATTCCTAGTTGATAGCTTGTCTGTTACTCCCTGGACATAGGAGGTCATGAACTGCCACATTTAAACAGGCACAAGAAAATGTTGTTTCGGAGTTATGTGGAAAACCGTCTGGCTGCTGGTAGCGGATTTGAAAATGATCTTCACTGGGATCAGGTCTCACGCCCTCACTGAAGAGTCAGTGCTCCTCACAGGACCTGGGAGGGCAACCTCTAAATCTGGGTTTCCCCCGGCGGTCACAGGACTAACACTGAGCCTGTGGGGGCTTCTTGGACAGAGAAGTGATTTTGGAATTGGATACATTTGACAAATAACCTTCGCCAGTTACATGGGATAGAAAAAAATAAAATGTGTAGTATAATGTATTACTATAAAACAGCTGTAGATACAATTGGTTCTGTAATTAGCCATCATTTCACCATTGAGCTTCCTAAAATTAAGACTCTAGCCACGTAAGAATAAAATGATTGGCATTAGATGTCGTGTATGTGTAAAACTTGAATTCTATGCAGGACACAAAAAGACATTTAGATTACGGCTAAATATTTCAGAAGGAATAGGTAGGCCTCTGTCTTGTTTCCGATTAGTCATGTATGCTGTTGAAACTGTTTGGGGCGCCCGGGTGGCTCAGTCAGTTAAATGTCTGCCTTCGGCTCAGGCCATGATCTTGGGGTCCTAGGATTGAGCCCCGACCTTGGGCTCCCTGCTCAGTGGGGAATTTGCTTGTCCCGCTCCCTATGCCTCTGCCCCCCACCCCCGCTCATTCTTTGTCTCAAATAAATAAATAAAATCTTTAAAAAACTAAAATGTTTATCAGACCCACCGTGTAATAGGCGTTAAGGCCACCACCCCATCACTCTGGGTATCTGTGCTGAGAGCCTCTCCTCGTCTCTTTATCCCTCTTCTGCTTTCATAAAACCAACACGTCCACCTTGTAGCTAAATCCAATGTCCTTTTCTTTAACCCATTTGGAATTTTCTAGTGGTCAACACTTTGACCGCTTTCTGTGTCTTGATACCTTCTTTCCAAATGCCAGGCACCATACTGGGGTTTTTGCACACATCATCTCATTGAATCTGTGTGAAGTTCTGCATTACGCCAAACCCAACATTATCTCCAACCAAACTCATCTTCCCTTCTCATCCTGTACTTTTAGGCTTATTATTCATTTGTTTATTGGCTAAATTGGTATGAGATAAGCGCTTTTAACCAATCCCCTGCCATTCGGAGACCTCCATTGTAATAACCAATTACTGTCAAGGTTAAACAACTCCCTCCTTTTCACTTTCTAAGCCATTCTGTAATGTCACGCCTCTGAGCTTCATATCAGTTTTGGGTTTGAAAGCTCCCAGTTTGCGACCTGTTGTTATATGCACAATAAACTCCTACTAAATACGATTTTACTTACCTGGTTTCAATTTTCCCTATTTCTGGATTTTTGACACCATCCACCCCAACTCCCAGGGACCTCTTCCTCCTTTGAGTTCATGATCATTTTCCATCTGCAAGACACCACATAGCATTGGAGTTTCACGGCCCTGCATTGCTGATTGGTATGCGTTTATTCTCCACGTACAAAACGGATGAATTCCTTGAGAACCTGCACCATATGTCACTTCTACAGCTCTTGGTATCACCTTGTCTTTTAGAAAAATGCCTAAAAGTGTTTTTGTGTGAAGATTTATTTATTTTAGAGAGAGAGAGAGTGTGTGTGTATGTGCATGTGAGCGGGGCAGGGGCAGAGGGAGAGGGAGGGAGGGCCTTCATGTAAACTCTCGGCTGAACATGGATCCCCATGCGGGGCTCGATCTCCCGACCCTGAGATCATGACCTGAGCCGAAAGCGAGAGGCAGATGCTCAACCGACTGAGCCACCCAGGTGCCCCTACAATTGGTTTTCATGGTAGCAGCTAACAGTCATGAGAGGGTTTGCTGCTAAGTGCCAGGCGCTGACTCCTTGCATCGCATTCATCTCCTCCCACCCCTGGAAATGCCCTCTTGTAACCCTTGAGCTGTAACCCCTGCAGACAGCCCTTAGGTTCACCTGTTTCCGCAAGAACCAGCTCCTTTTAGAACCAGACTAAGGGGGAGCTCCTTCTTCAGTCTCTTCACAAGGACTGGGGTCCCCAAGGGTGATCTGGCGGGGCGGGGGGGGGGGCTTGGGGATGTTGAGCCACGTGCAAAAAACTGGGAGGGCAAGTCCAAAACTCAAGTGTGCAAATGATGTCAAATCATCTTGAATTTTTCACACACTCATATCCCATCTATTTGCCTATAAGGGCGATGGTTCAGTCACTGTAATACTTATTTATAGTTTTGTCATTGTACTAATTTTCAGTCACTGCTTATAATAAATTAAAAAAAAAACGAAACAAGTCTAGGTTTTCAGATGATTTTGGTAGCTTACATTGGATTTTTTTTCTTTGCTGTAACAACAGTGTGTAACTTCTGCAGCAAACTCTCCATTCTTTCTCCCCCAGGATAGCATCGTTCTTTCTCCTTAGCCCAGAGGTGAAACTGTCGGGAGATGACCCTCACGTGGACCTCTTTCCAGCAAGTCTGACGCTCCAAGTGGGATTTACTGACATGGATTCTCACATGTTATAGACACAGAAATAAACACACATGATTTTACCATTTTACGACCTGGCTAAAAAGCTATTTACAAGCACTTGACCTGTTACTCTACCTAACATGTATAGAATGCCTCTTTCCTTTCTGCCTTCGATATGGCCATAAACTTGAGATTTACAGATCTGCCAGAAAGAAACCATTTCAAATGCAGGTTATTTGATTTTTTTTTCTTTTCTTTTTTTTCTTTTCTTTTCTCTTCTTTCTTTATTTCTTTCTTAAAGATTTTATTTATTTATTTTTTTGAGAGAGAGAGAGAAAGAGCACTCAGGGGGAGAGGAGAGGAACAGAGCGGGGGGAGAGGGAGAGGGAGAAGCAGACCCCCAAGTGAGCAGGGGACCCCACGCTGGGCCTGATCCCAGGACTCCCTGGGATCCCTGATCCCAAGTCCTGGGCTTGATCCCAGGACTCCAGGACCTGAGCCGAAGGCACATGCTTAACTGACTGAGACACCCAGATGCCCCTATTTGTTTTTTTTCTTAAAGTCCCTCCACAGTGATCTGAAATATGTTCTCGGTGGCACAGCCAGTTTCCTGCAGACTGATGTATGGGGCTTGTCCTTTTCCAGCCAGTGTCCCTTCCTAGGAATGCGTCACCAACAGGGACATGTGGAGTCAACACCTGGCCTGGCCCCGGGCTCTGCTGCTCTCTGTCCCAAGATAGGGGTGCCTGGGAGCCTGATCTCTTTCTCAGCTCCCCAAATTCAGAGGGAGCAGCCCAGGGAAAATGGTAAGACCATTATTAAAAAAAAAAAAAGACTATTATTTTACTTCATTACAGAATTCTAACCACTAGTTCACATGCCATAAATTATGCAGTGACCTTTAAAATCTGGCTTGGTCACTGCCCAATGGGTGGCAACAAGCTTAGTCCCAATGTCAAGGTCCCATTGTCCCAAACTGCAATCCCCACGCGGTGTACCAAGCTGGTAACCAGGGCACAGAGGAAGGCTTTCGTTATTCAGGCGAGCCCATAAAGAAGGGCACTCCTCCCACATTAATGCAGCAATTGAAAGCAATACTGTTCACCCAGAGCAAGAACAGAGTAATGCAAGAGTGTCAGGGAATTTATGCTGATGTCTCTGAGCACCTGCAGACTCATTGGTAGGTTAAATATCTCACTGCCAAGGGGCTCTGGTTTTCCAGCCTATATATATACATATTTTGGGAAATCCATTTCCCATATAATTGGGAAAATCCATTTTCCCAATTAAGTATTCATACTTCTACAATCATGCAGGCTGAGCGTGCCCTGCCGTTTCGCTCAGAATGGAAAAACTTGCCATAAGGGAGAGTTGTCATGTTTCTGGAGTGTGTGACCATTTTCTTAAGTATACAAAAGGGCGGTCAGGCAGCCAACTGTCCCCAGACTCTGAGTGGCACTGGAGGCCGAGGTGGACGGTGCAGGAACCGTGGACGCTTTTAGGGGAACGGAGAGACAGTGCCGACTTAAGTCCGCCTGAAAGACGGCAGAGTGGGTACTGCCAATTTGCACCAGACTTTTAATATTTTTGCCACCCGCACGTTATGAGAAGTGCAGTAACTCAAAATTCGAGAACTATTGGGTAGCGGTGCTCCCCTTTATTTTCTGTGGGTTGGAAACCAGGTGCAAAGCTAAGTGTGGTTGAGTTCTGAGGGAAGCAAGCCAGGGGCTTACTTCTTATTAAATGCATTTCACTGCCGGGCTGCAAAAATACTTAAAAAACTTTGTACTTACTTCTGGGCTCTCTACTGTGTTTTCGAAAGCCGAGTTTGCCTGACAGCAAGTGAGATAAGTGAGAAGTTTGGAAAATCGTCTTCAGCAAACAATCTCCTGTTTTGCTTCCACACAAAAGGCTTGGCTGTTCCAAATTTTCATCAGGTAGAACTCTCGGAAAATAATACACCACAATGGGGAAAACTTTAAATGTATTAAAGAGACAGACTGAAAACCGTACTGGGCAGAGCCAAATACACGGTAAGTTCTAAATGATCTCAGGCTCAGCACTGTGAGGCGGTTTTGTTTCTAAATTTGCCAAGGAATGATCTGGTTGAGTCTGTACACATTTCTGAAACTCCATCCCAGAAGGTCGGCCTTCCTGAATGGAGGATATCGGTATTTATGGCAGCTCTCCTGGGCACGGAGGCTTTGACGAGTCACAAAATGCATGTATCATATGCCACAGAGCTATGCTCCCTGCATTCCGAGTAAAAGACAGAGAATCTTCTGGCCACCAGCCAGTGCATGCTTGTGCCAACTCGAAACGAGCTCTTCATTCAAGCAAGTATCTGCTGCTTTTGAGAAGATGTACTACTGGTAACTGGAAAGGGTTAACTTGAAGAAAAGCTTTGCACTGAATATTTATTTCAGTTATTTTGACGTCTCCAAATGTGTACAGATTTCCCCATTCACCTTCCGAAAGGCACCGAAGGCTGGTTTGTAGAGTGTGGGCAGGACTGGTTTTTAGGTAAGAAAAGCAACACCCCCTCCCTCTCTGACTAATCCGACCATTCCCATTTTTTTCTTAAGTCACTCCATATTTATCTGTTCAGAAAACATCCTCTTTTCCCGCCCACTCATCTTCCTCTTCAACTTTTGAACAAATCACTTCTTAAATCTCTTGGGGGCGTGATCCCTGCAGAGACTAGTCTCATAAATGGAGTCATCTGGGCCCAACTTCGTCTGTTCTTTCCTGTTCTAGCTTCGTTTGGAGACTGCTTCTAGCCCTTGCTCTACGGGGCCTTGGACGGCTGGGAGGTCAAGAACTCTTCCTCCACCTACACTGTTCTCTGCTCACACTGAATGTATCCTCTGGTCCAAATCAACGTACCTGCTGGACACATGTGACTTCAAAGTCACCCCAGGGGTCCTCTCCTTGAAAGACGAGGGTTTCTGCTGCTTCTCTATCTTGAAGGCATTTCGTTGGATTCTTTAGAACTCAATCTAGAACACTCTTGCCCAGAACACTCTGACTCATCACTCCAAATCCTCTTTGCTAGTATTCACTCCCACCTCCAACTTCACCCTCGCTCACCTCCAACTAGAAGGTTCCAAGGTCACCTCCCTGCTGCCCATGGCTCATCCTGCCCCCGCAGGTCCTGCTTCTGTTCTCTGACAGTTGGCTCCTCCTTCAGGACCACAGAGTGGCATCTGCCCATCGGCTGAGGACAAAAAGCCAGCACAGGGGAGATACTCTGCCTTACATTTTGCTTTCCACAGGGCGCGGGAGGCAAAACTTGCTCCCATTTTTGCACCTCCCCCTTCCCAGTCAAAACAACAAAAACAATTCGAACCACCATTAAGGGTGAGTGCATTCTCTACCGATTCATAAAATTACGCTTTGAAAATTAACTTGACACTTGCACGACTTGATGACATCCTGATTCAGAATTTTCCCTTTCTGCTCTTCCCCCCTCTCCGTGTTTTGCACTCCCCTCTCAGATCAGTCACGCCCTGGTAGCACACCCGTTCTCTTTTCTTGCACGGAACATGAAGACGCTCTCCCAGTGTACAACCCACCGTTTCTGTGGCGTTTATCCTGCAACACCCCTGTACCATACCAAGTGCTGTGGTCACTGCGAACTTTCCAGACCCAATTGTGTCCTTGATGCACGCCCCTATCTGCTAAAGAGTCTCTATTCCATCCCTGAACCGATCACTGACCCCCGCCTAAGAGCAGTCTCCGCCGTGGAGACACAGCGTGGGACGCGCAGAGAAATGTGCTTACAGGGTAATGTCCCCAGATCCAGAGAACAGAACACTTCTGGAACCCAACATGGGAAAGGGTGGGGGGGGGGTCTCCTGGAGCTCTGGAGTGGCATGGATGTCCGGAGCTGAGGTACTTCCTTCTTAGGGTTTTGTTGCTCTGAGGCCAGACGGGATGTCCTACAAGAAAGAAGGGCCTTGCTTATGGAAGGCCAGCAGCCAGCAGCCAGCAGGACACGGCTGGCAACGGTGTGCGTGGGGCCGCACGTCTCGGAGATGTTCCGAGCGAGCTCCCCAAGGCTCAGTGATCATGCAGGGCCTTCTCCATTTTCTCTTCGAAAACTAATCGTGCCCTGTGTACAGCATTGAAATGCTGCCTTCCTGGTTTCTATAAAGGAGTAAATACGGACATAGTGTCAACGCACAGGAAGGCTTTTCTTGACATAGTAAAGCAGAGGATTGCAACCCGCTATGACTTTTATTGATTTCAGCTTGTAACTTTAAAAACCCTCTGATTAATTTGACAGAATCTGTTCATTCGGGGTTTCTAGGTTCCCGTCCCGGGCTTTGTAGACCAGGTGACTACATCACAATGCACTTTCAAAACAAAATAACTTCCTTTCCAAACTGTATTCTTCATTAGCTGTTCCCCTCCAGAGAAACGCTTACCAACAGTTGAGACACTTGATATCATACTCTTACAAAGGGTAGAAACATTTACTTTTGCAGAATACCATCGTAACTCACTCTTAAGTGTATTACTTCCCTTATTTTATTGTAGCAACTCTCGATTCTTTAGTACAAAGAGAAATCAAAAGGAAAAATATCTACAATCTTGGGTTATGAAGGATGCTGGGATCTGGTGACCTAAACCATATGTACAAGATATAAACATATATATATACTTGTATGTACACAGTTACTGGTTGCCTATTCATTATAAATAGTAGGTTTAAGTTAGAGTCTACAAAAATAATGATTTGGGATGGGCACGTGCAAACAGGTACACATAAGCTTATTTATAAAACACACCTCTATGCTTCTCTCTTTTTTTTTTTTTTGGCTCTTAAATATAAATGTTGCTAGTTAGCCATCAGCTAAAATGATTTAAATGCAAATCTCAAAGTCCCCAATCAAAAGTATAAAATCTGCTTCTACCCACAGCAGCGCCCTTCTTCAAGTATTCCTTACCTATCCGTAAAGTCTAGGTAATTTTGTCACATGTGAATTATAGGTACATATCCCATTTCCTCAGATACCAGTCGTCCAGAGTAAAAGCTTCCCTTGTTCCATTATTTTGTTTTTTGTGGGTTTTTTTTTTTTTTTTGCTAAATATTTCAAACAGTAGGTATTTGTTAAAAGATCATCTGCATTCTCATACAAATAAACAAGACAAAGGCTCTTTCTCCCTGCCCCGACCCTGGTGCTCCGGGGACAAGCGGCAAAGCCCTTAGTTGCCCGCAGAGCCATCGGGGTGGGCCAAGGACTGCGGGCCCACAAAAGGCTCGTCCTGCCTCCGATCCTCCTTCGGGCCGGCGGCCTGGTCGGCGATGGACGAGAAGGACAGCTGGTCGTGCTCTATGATGTGGACTCGATCCTCGTCCTTGTCCTTCTTCACGTAGAACATTTTTCTGAATTTTTTCAGCTCGTGGAGCTCACAGAAGGTTTCCAGAACTACCAACATGGCAATGAGGCCCAGGAGGAGGTAACCTGAATGAGAAGAAAGACAGCGTCTCAGTGGGATCGAGTCACGGATGACTCCAGTGGCGACAGAGGGAGTGATGAACCAATTCTCCTGCCACTTTTCGAAATTTCTGGGAATGTTCTAAGGTCCATGGCTCCAGAGAACCAGAGACCCAGAGAAAAATGAAGAATGACTTAACTTTCTACAAACTTGGGATTATTCAGATTCACGGGGTAATTTTTGAGAAAACAAGAAACAGTTGGTGCTGACGTGGCGTCATAAAGAGAAACGCCATCCCGCACTCACCTGACCCCCCAAGGGCGACCTGCAGGGAGAGGGCTCTTCACCTCCTCCACTGCATAATCAGGGGCTCTCAGACAGCCAGTGACATGTCAGGGCACTGGGGTGGCTCAGTCAGTGAAGTGCCTGCCTTCGGCTCAGGTCATGATCCCAGGGTCCTGGGATCGAGTCCCGCATCGGGCTCCTTGCTCAGAGGGGAGTCTGCTTCTCCCTCTCCCTCTGCCCAACACCGCCCCCCTCTCCCCCCGGCTCGGGCTCTCTCTCTCATGCCCTCTCTCTATCTCGAATAAGTAAATACAATCTTTAAAAAAAAAAAAAAGCCAGTGACATATTCCAAGAGTTTTGTCACAAGTGCTCAGAGCAGAGCTTGACACCTTAAAGACTCAATACATTTATCAGTTTTTCCACTAGAAAGTAAGAAGTATGGCAGTAGAAATTATAGTTTAAGCTAGATGAAAATCCCTCTAGGAACGGATGCTGACGTGAACCAGTCTTTGTACGGCGATTTGCACTTGACTGGAGTCCAGCTGCAACTAAGCCATCCATGATGGGACAGTCATTTTGGGGGAAACGTGGACCATTCACTGATTAACTCTACCAGCTTCTTACTCCGAAATAAAAGATAACCCGTGGATTCAGGTCACATGCTATTCCTTGAATTCAGTGATGGGACAGCAGTGATTTTAAGTCAGTTGCAACACATTTAAAATCAGTTTCCATGAAATAAAAAATTCACCATGGAAAGGAACAGGGAAGTAAAACTGAAAACTAAAAATAAGAAAAATCCCAATTTCATGGCCCAGTGGTAAAATGCTTGTGGAGGATTCTCAGAAAATAAGTGAACCAGCTAGAATGAGCAGCATAATAGGAATAAGGAGGCCGATTATCTCACGAATGCAGAGGGACAAAGTTCTAGCATCTTTACAATTTGGCTATTACGTTTTGATGACAACATGGCATACATTAGAAATAGCAATAACAGGGGTGCTTGGGTGGCTCAGGCGGTTAAGCGTCTGACTCTTGATTTCGGCTCAGGTCATGATCTCAGGGTCCTGAGATCGAGCCCCACATCAGCTCCATGCTCAGTGGAGGTCTGCTTGGGATTCTCTCCCCCTCTCCCATCCTGGCTTGTGCGTGCGTGTGTGTGCTAGGATAAATAAATAAATCTTTAAAAAGGAAACAGCAATGACATTGTTGGACTAGTTGGGAATTCCCTTCCTTTTCCTTTAGCCAGTGTTTAATCAAGCCCTTGAATGCTGACAAAAATATCCGTGCGGTTTCAGGCAAAAGCTGTGGGATTTTATCCCAATCATAATCTAACACACTTTTGGAATATTCATTTGCTCCGTTCAGCACATACGCTATGTAGACCACTAAAAACAGCTGGTTCACACGGTAACGAGTGTTAAGATGATCTAAGGACTTAGCATTATACGAAAAACTGAGGGAGTTCAACAGTTGGGCAGAATTTATGAGAAGACAGTGAACACAAGAGAAAAGCAGAGCTAGCAAACACACCTGCAGAAACATTCAGCTCCTTGAAGTCCTAAAAACGCTAAATTAAAATAAGGAGGTAATAGTTTACCTAATACATGAAAAAAAATGTTGAGATAATGTTTATCGGAGCTACTAAATCGGCAACAAAACACCCCTCACGCTGCTGGCCCACATGACCCTGTGAGGGCTGAAACCGCTGCGCTCAGGTCATTGTGGTGAGAGCGTAAGCCCGGAAATTCCGTTTGGAAAGCAAAGGGTCAAGATGTTCCGTGTGTCGCAAGAAAGGCGTATTCACTTTGGGCCAGCAATCCCACTTCTTGGAAAGATATCCAAGTAGGAAAAGTACAAACATAAGCAAATAGTTACGACAGTGTTGTTTATGACGCCCCCAAATGGGGAGCAATCAAAACAGTCAACAACAGAGGCCTGGTTAGATTACCGGAGAGCCGGTGCTGAAATATTCTGTGGACATTACAAAGAATTATGGGAACGGGAGGAAATAGGAGCTCATGCTTGCAACTATTTGGTAAACATTTCTGGAATCTGTATGGTAGCTGGGTACGGTAGCTGGGCGCCGTTCAAAGCACTGGCGTTTATGACTGAGGTCTCTGCCCTGCGTGAGCTCCTGGTTTAATGGAAATGTCCAAATATACATAATTCAACTAAGCATGTTGTCAGGTTAAGACTACAAGACAGGAGCCAGGACACAGCATCTGACTGCCTGAGTATCCACTATGATCTCCTAGGAAACGTGACACGAGCCGATTCTTGAAAAACTCTTGAGACAGCAGAAATGAAAACTGTGTATGTGTTATGATGTAAAAACTAAGAGTTTCTTGAAAACAGATTTCTAAGTTCTTCATATCCACATCCAATTAAAAAAAAACTGTTTAAAAACCATAAACCACTGGCCATCTGATTTTGAATGCCTACTTTCCACGTACAAAATTCCGAAAATTGTTCACATATATTCTAACTTCTTGGAAAAAAGAACCAGATGGACAAATGAGATAAGCAACTCTTTTTTAAGATTTTCCTGGTAAATTAAAGAACATGACTGATAGTAACAGGCTACATCCTAGCCCTAATTTTCTGGAACTTAAAATAGTTAATAAAAACAGCAAAAAAAATTTGAATTAAAAGTTGGTAATCTAGTATATTCTATGTGGTGCATTTTTACACTGTAATTTATAATGCCTATTACGGTTTACTAAGAAATTGGTTACATTATTAGTTGTTAGTGAGAAACTGATCAGCAGTTTCAAGGTACACGGAAAAAATGTCTCGGCAGTAATATTTTTGCATAAAGAGCTTGAAAACTTATCAGTGAAAAAGCCATCAGGGCTTTTATGAATGACACTATTCATAGATAGGCAGGGTGGGGCGTGGCCAAAGGGGGTGGGGTCTGGGAGCCCCGATACTCACACGTGATCCCAATCTTATAGAGCTCTCTGAATTTCTGATTGTAGCCTTCTCCAGGAACGTAATCCCCAAGGCCGATGGTGCTCAGGGAAATGAAACAAAAATAGAAGGACTCGAGGAAGTTCCAGTCATCCTCCAGGATGGAGAACACGGCCGCCGGGATGAAGAAGAAGCAGGACACGGTGACAAAGCCGAGGAGCACGGCGTGGACAATGGCCACCACCTGCTTGGAGAAGCCCCAGCGGACGTGGAAGTAGAGGACAGGCCTGCGGGTGACGTGGATGGTGACACGCTGGACCACCGCCGTCAGGAACAGGAGGGTGAACGGAATGCCGATGACTGAGTAGATGATGCAGAAGGCCTTGCCTCCATCCGACAAGGGCACGGTGTGGCCATAACCTGCACGGAGGAGGACGGAAACCGAGGTGAGCAGGAAGAGGGGGACAGAGTACACATCCGGAAACACGCGGCTGCCTGCTGCCTGCCCCTGTCCCCCCCAAACCGAGGCAAAGAGTCAGACCTCGGGTCTGATACTTCAAAGGCTCGATCAGAATATTTCCTGCAACAAAATCCCACAGAGGATGTCACTGCCCTTGATGAAATCTGACCAGCTCTTTCCCACACACCCGAGCTGGTTTTGAATTCACTGTCAGGCTCGAACAGAAGCTCTTGTGCGAAGGGGCAGGTGCAGCTCGCTGTCCGCGACCGGCCAGGCAAACACCTCGGAGGATGCCTACTTCCCCAGGCTGATGTACCCTCGCCCTCACTCCCCCCAGGGATCCTCGTTAGCACCAAACACCAGTCTACACTTGTGTCCAACACAAACCGCTCATGGAATGTTCTAACAGGGGTGGCCGAACTGTGGGCTGGCGAAGGAGCCTCCAGGAAGATACAGACATCGCAAAAGGAGAAAAATGAAGATTAAGGCACACCAAGCCACAGAACTGAGCATTTCTTTTAAAAATATTTTGCTCAGCTATTTGGCTAAATGGCATGTTCAGAAACTGCAACTTCCCCCCTTTGTCATTTCCAAAGGCTCCAAGATGCCTAAGTTCCCCCAGATGAACATTATAAAAACACACTAGGCCCTAATGGTCCGAACACAGGTCTGTCTGACTTTCCACTAGGTTTGAGCCGTTCCCAAATTAACCACAGACTCTTCATCCAACAAACGCCAGCAAGAGGGAAGCCAGGGGCTGAGGCTCTGCGCACCGGTTTTAAAATCTCACGAGTACTTGAAGTACTCGGATGATCCCGAAAGGCCTAACATGCCTGAACAAGTCAGTTCAGGAAAAAGCCAAGAAAATGCTTTTTTTTGAAACTGGATCCTGAAGAAGCCTCACATATGCGATTATGATTGAAACGTGATTTCAAAACCTGATTTCTACAACACAGCCTCCTTAAAAATAGACAACTCTGAAAACCCTTCTGCGTCAGATCCCCAGATTCCTGGCTTTACGGCAGTTCCTGGGGTAGGGCCCAGGGATGGGTGGTCAGTGAAAGCTTCCCCGGGGGTTCCCATGCACACTGTCCGCACAACAGTCAGGGGGTTATCTGCCGGCCCAGGAGGCACACGGGTGATGAGTGAGCTCCAGGGAGTCCCAGAAATCTGCCGAAATTGTTGGCACCATGTACATCCCCACGTGCCTTTTCTGGGACGAGATTCTGGAATCTTAGATTCTCAAATGGTTAAGAACAGTCGTTCTGAGCAGCAGTGCTCCTGGCATGCCGTGCCGGGTTCTGGGCACGGCTGCAAGGCAAGTGGGCAGGTCGGAGCATCCGGAGAACAGGAAGGATGGGATGACATGGCCAGTGATGTTCCCGCCACAGAAGGAAGCAGGAGAAATTCGGCTCTTGACCATGAGGCCCTGGTAAAGTAGCCACGTCGCAGGAGACCGGCGCCGATCAGAGCCAGGGGAGAGCTGAGGCATCAGGAGGGATGTTCTCGTGGTCAGAGATCTCTGGAAAGGACATTTCACTTGACCATGAAAAAGCCACTGGAAAGTGATCACGAATTTGGTGTCAAGGTCCTAAGAGACCACAGGGCTCAAGCAGGGACGCCAGGGAGGCCTTCTGTCGGGGCGGGAATTCTGGACAGGAGTTGAACCAGCTGGACTCGGCAAAAGCCTGTAAGTCCATGACTTTATTATGCTTTTGGGTAGTATTTTTATAAATTATCTTTTCTAAAAGTAGAACACACCGATTTCCTGCGGCCCACCTCTTCTGTGCCATCTGTTCCAATAAATTACATGACTTCAGTTCTAGTAGGAAAAAGAAGTAAACAAATGTCTAGTTTTAAAACATTTCAGCCTGTAATTTCTACTGTCCAACGACAACAGCTCTTTCCATTGGAATGGTAACTGACTCTCCACTGACTAAATGTTATCTCGGAGCAACGGAGATAATCATGACAAGCCTCTAAGCCCCGCCCCCCAGCAGTAATGCATTCTTATGCCAGTAATATGTTCCCAGTAAGAGACTGAAAATCACCAGTGTGTCGATTACTCACCGAAAGCCTGTTTCTTCTCCTGAGGTTACAGAAATAATTTTGGTTAATGGAAAGTAAAGTGTTAGATCGACATTCCCCTGGTATTGTGCACACTTTCGGTGCGGGCCGGACGGGGAAAACTACACTCCATGCAGAGTGCACAGCAATTCTTGCAGCAGAGGCCCTTGCTGCTTCAGATGGAGACCTTCAGCGCTACTGAATTTTAATGAAGTGGTGAATAATCTACTCAAGTTCGGTCGATTGAGTCCCCAGATGAATCCCAAAGCAGAGCTCGCATTTTAAAATCTATTAAAATCCATTACAAACCATGAAGAATGGAGCAAAGTATGAATAAACCTTACCTATTTGGTGTTCCTTCCATTTTTCTAAGGCCATTCATATAATCCGGGGACATTGTAGGCGTACGTGCATCATGGGGGTGGGGGTCGTACTAAGGATAGTGTCCTAGGAACTGTGGCTTCCCGGTTGGCTTTCTAACTACAACAGCCCCGACGCGCGATGCTAGCTAACCTCCAGTCTGGGGCTCTGCCATGCTGGAGCCGGGCCTTCTGGTTTTTCTGGTATTTAAGTCCTCCTGGACGAAGTCCAAGACAGGGAACCTTTGTGGGCTCCTATTCGGGTCACTGGAGCAAGTCACCGACAGGCCACTTCTTCCCACGTGTCACATGTTTTTGAGCGAGTGCAGTTTATTGGTACCCCTCTCGCTGTGATCCTGCGCATGTAATACGTATTGTCACTTATTTACATTATTTAGTATGATACAGTACAACACAGACACTTCCCACTAAGTGAGCTTGACCCCTGCTTACGAACCGTCTACATACGAATCCCAACCTCGGATGTCAACGCCAGTAGAGGTACTGAAGTAAATTACCATGTTTCCTCTCCTGTAAAACAGATTTGAATTTGCAGTCCTGCCCTTTCGCTTGTTATTTTTTTCTCTGTCAGCTGTGAGCCCCTGACCGGGAGGAAATCACGTCCTCCTCTACTATGAAGCTCTCCAGGCTAGCCACTCCCGGTGCCATCCAATCCACAGAGAGCAAGAACGCTGGGGCTGGGACTTCAAGTCTGGGGGGCCACAAATTCACTGTCCGGCAACGAAGAGCCTTCTGGTCGCGCTGACTTTGCTACTTTCATCGCACCTTTTGCTTGAAATACATTTTTGTCCCACAGTTTCGGTACGTGGTTAGCTTCTAGACACCCCGCACACAACAGGTCTCCACAGGTCCTAGTTTTACAGCAACACTTTTCAAAGACCCACATGTTCGTAAACTCAGTTCATCCCTTCCATCCGGGTCATCTCCAGGACAGGGAACGTCCAGCTTCTCTCACTTTGCTTATAACGGAAGTTGTTTCCAAGGGAGAGAAGACTCAAGGACAGTCTAAAGAGAATGAATAAGAATATTGGCAAAAACAGAAAGTGGCTTCCATTCCGTGTGTGTGAGGAAGGAGGCACGGATGGCGAGAGGTGACGGAAGGAAGAAGTCACCGGAGGTGCCTACGTTGTCCTTGGCATCACTGTTTTCTGTCCCATTCATTTAGGACTTTTCAAATACTTCTTGTTGCTTCTATTCCATCACGGATGGTTTCTTAACATCCAGAAAGAGAGAGGGGCAGTGGCCTTCCTAGTTAGGACATTGCTAGGATTCTTTACCTCAGAGTGGCCATTCTGAGCGACGGACCCCATTAAGTAACTGCATTTAGAAACCAGAGGATCCTAGCAAACGGCCTGAATGTCATAGACAGGAGCACCTTGCCCAATGGCAGTACTGAACCAGAAAGTGTGACTTGGGCAAGGGGCACCTGCCGCGCATCCGTCAGCCTGAGGAGGCTGAGAGGTTCTGGAAAGGATGTAGGTGAGCTCAGAATACCCAATAAAAGCAGCCACTGCTTGCCGCTTGCTGGGTGCGTGCTTGGGTATACGCAGAACTGCACATTTCATGACGAGATTCAAACCCAGGAGTTACTATTTCTACTTTATGAAGGAGAACATTGAGTTTCTGAGAGTTTAGATAATTTGTTCAGCCAGAAAGATAATGAGAGCCCAGAATCTTTCCACTGTGCCACCTAGATCGGTTATGCGGTGACAATGCCTCTAAAGTCAACTCAAGTCCAAACCTTACTTCTCAGGAGCTCATGGTGACCAAGTGGCAGTGTGGGCCATCGCTGTAGGAATGGCACCGTGTCCTGCCGGGGGCTCCACGGAGCTGCCTAGGAGATGAGACTCAGGAGAGGACAAGAGCAGGGGGACCAGAGATCAGGGTGGACAAAGGACGGCGCAGCTCTCACACAGAGATGGCAGGTGAACGCAGAGCCTGGGTAATGCTGCAGGTATTGGGGGCCGGTCAGCACAAAACCAACAAGGGCCAGAGAATGTGAGCACAAGCCAGGTGAGCCCCATGTCCTGGCATTCCGCTTTAGAAATGACCTGGAGGAACCACCATGGTGAATGGCAGGGTCATCAAGGGAGAATAAGAGAGAAGGGTGCCCTTTAATTATGAGAGGAAAACCATGATCATAACAACTTGGAAAGTAGAGTCTCCGCAGCATAACTAAGACCAAGGCGCTTGGTGTGTGAGGCCCCAGGCCGTGGGCAGGGTACCTCTAAGCACCATCTCCTTTCACAGCCCTTTGAGATAAGCACCCAAGTCCCTCTTTTACAGAAAAGGAGACTGTGTAATTAGTTTAGCAAAGTTCTAACAGCGAGCATGTGAGGGAGGCAGATCTGAACCCTGTGGTTACCAATCTTTTCAATCAGGGCCTAGGGGAGGAGGAACAAGGGGAAATAGGGGGTGGAGGCCGATTACCCAAGTACGTGGGAAATAAAAGCTGGAGAAATCCCTGGATATTTCTAAGGAAAGGAATCCTCTGAGATAGATCAGACCTAGGACCTAGGACCGTTTAGGGCTTGGCTACCCCACGCCAGAGCTTCCAGAAACTCCCCAGCCCTGGTGACCCAGTAGCCCTACGCCAGGGCCAGGCTACAGAGGCCGAGCACTGACTCATCCGGATCCCCCGTCGGACTTGAGACTCCTGTTTTCTGATTCACTGTTGCTTTTGTCTTGTGGTTACTCCCAAGATTTCTTTCCACCTTGGCTCTCACCTAAGTGAAATCATTTCTGATCTACCTGGTCCCAGTTCCACGAGGACAGGAGTAAGGGGGCTCATCCATCCCTGTGGTGACTGCCATCCACATCCTCTCTCGCAGACATGAGCACCTGTTACAGAGGAGGCCTTGCTGTGGGCGGGCCCTGGCGTTCCCATGCCAGCTGCTGCTGGGCACGCATGCCCTTGACAGCACTCCCTCCCCACCCCCTGGAGAGGGGTCACACACCTGCTCGTGTGCATGCTCCCACTGCCTGTGGGTCACACACAGACCCATCCTTCCACCGCTGGGACACCTGCAGAAAGGGCTAAAACGGACTCAAAGTCTGATCGTTGCGGAAAATGGCACAGCCGAAGACACACACATTAGATTCTTGTCTGTGTTTTTCATTATTTATTTTTATTTCCCCTCTCCCTCACTCCTGACCGTTTCTTAGGAATTTTGGCAGCAGGACCACAAAGTGCAGCTGAAGAAAGCAACAGAACAATGGGTCTAGTTTTTCCTAGAGCCCCAATATTTTAGACGAGGTTTCCTGATCTGTTGACTAAAGCGGTACTTCCTCCACCTGCCACTTCGCTCAGGTCTGCCTCAGGTTCGACAGAATCACCCCGCAGCTGTGACTACCGCGGGGCTTAAAAGTGATTCTATTGGAAAGGCTTCCCAGTGATGCACTTTGAGAACAGGCTTTTAAAATTCATGCTGTCGGCACTTCTCCCCGGGCACGGACGCTGGGCAGACAACTCAGGATCTCAGTTTCTTTCCCCCTGGGAGCAGCTGGGCACCTTGCCCTGCGGCAGACAGGCTCCAAAGTAATAGAAAAAATGCTGGATGACAAGGAGTACTTGACGCTGAATTTCCACTTCCCACCCCTGCGCATCGTCAATATAGATCTTGCCTGGCCCAAAGCTTAACTCCAGACTAGATAAAGCCAAAGTGGTCCTCAACTCTCACATGGTAGAAAGGGTTGGAGGAGACCTAGACATTTGCTGAATCAAACCACATTTCCTCATGCCTTTATAGGGATTCAAAACAGTGATGTCCCAAGGGTTCCAGGGACTCTGGGAGGAAAACACAGGTGTCCACCTGGCTTGATGGGAAAATCTCCACACCTTTTAGAAGGAGAGGTTCCTGAAATAAAGTAAACATTTTTTTTTCCCTTTTCCATCAGACTGTAAAGACTTTAAGGCTCTTGAACTCTGAGAACAGAGGAAAGAAGGTGCAAACAAAAACAGGCCATTGCAATACCACGCTTGTAAACTAAGTGGAGCTTCGGGGAACGGGCTGGGGAATCGGATTTCCTAAATTGAATCCTGGCTCTGCTTCTTACTCGCTGTGAGGTCCTGGAAACTTTATGCCTTAATTTCCTCATCTGTCAAATATGAGTACTACTTCCTACCCTCACGGAGGGGTTATGAGGATTACAAAACATAAAATAATCCACATAAAGCCATCAGCACAGATGCTGGAACCTACGAAGTCCAGTGATGGAAAAATCCTCTTTTGATGCTGAAAGAAATAGCTAATGGAATCATCTTGACAACATGTATGCTCTTTTGGGTAGGTCACACCCTTTCTAGGCACCCTACTTAGAAGTTGTCTGTACTCTCACCTCTGTTCTCTGCATACATTTTAAATTCTCCTCACATCCTTCAAGACCTCTTCTTCCACATTGATGGCTGAAGCAGTCCCTGCTAATGATTGAAGACCTAACAACAGCACTTCTCGGATATAGGAACTTTGTGGCCGCTCTGTAATTTGGGGGGCTACTAATGACCGCCCAAGAGAACGAACCAGACTCCCTTTCAGGTTCTCATTCCCTCCCTTGTAAGCTGATTCAATATGGTGGCCATTCACCACAGTCCCATTTTCATGGGGAGGTACCAGTAGATTCCAACGACCAAAGGTAGGGAAAACTTCAGGTCCCCTCCCACAAAATTCCTCTACCAGGTGTGGCACATTATCCAAAAAGAGGCATGAAATAGTTACACAACATGCTGTAAACTCAGGGAAATTCAAACTGTCTCTCCTCTAGGTCCTTGAACAAATCGTTAGTTGAAAGGTTTGCTGGAGTCAGAGGCAGCACTCTTCTTGAAGCCGGATTCAACTACCTTCTGCTCAAATCAGGTGACAAAATCCTCAGGTCCTTTCTTAAGTGGCAGAGCACAGAACAGGACCGAGTCCTAGGCCTTAAGTACCATTGTGAGGGGTACCCATTTGCTGGACGCACAAAGATCTTATACCCGCTCCATGTAAGAGCAGACGAACGACATCTCGACATCTCTAGTTAGTCTACATAACCTGACCACCCCCATTCTTACCCACGCAAAACACCCCCAGGACTCCTTGCACTAATTAACGGACTCTCTGGTGTAGCTGTTTAGGTGCCTGCTGAGGCAGACTTAGGAAAGTAGATTCCTAGTTAGTCTTTCAACTGATGACTACCTTTCCCTCCACTATTCCTGATTAGAAACTTCACCTGCCGACCTCCCTGCTCCTAGAGTGCAGATTCATTGAGAAGAGCACTAATCACATTCTCTACGTGTTAAAACACAACAATCCTCCTAAGTGTCTGACAACTTACAGACCTTTCCTTCTAGGGAATCTTGTTGCTCTGGGTTCTGGGTTACGGCCCAATCAGGGCAGGCTCGCCTTCCGAAACAACCATGAGTGGGGTCTTTGTGCTGGGAGGCTGGTAGCTGGTGTGTTTGATTACAAATATACAGACTATGATTTGCGGACTGAGGGGGCACAAGCCACCCACTCGGGGCTGGCAGGGAGCCCCCTCAGCATCCGAGCTCTCCTTGGGGAAGTGAAAACCACGGGGTCATTTTGATGGAAGGCGCAGTTTCAATACACTCACACAAAAGGGAGTCAAAAGATTTACTGCCTACAGATTCCGGAAACGGGGACTAAGCCAGGGGAAGGGTAGTCCTTCATCCCAGGACTTGAGAGAGCAAGGGATAGAAAGCAGAGGTCCCTAACTTTTCATTTTCTTCACGGGCTCCACTCTAAGTGGTTTCTTTCTCTTCTCTTCTCTTTCCTCTTTTCTTTCCTTCCCTCCTTCCTTCCTTCCTTGAGGGGGAGAGAGAGAGAGAGAGCACAAGTCGGGGGGAGGGGCAGTGGGAGAGGGAGAGAGAGAATCTCAAGCAGACTCCATGCCCAGCGTGGAGCCTGACAGCAGGATCTGAGCTGAAATCAAAAGTCGGATGCTTAACTGTCTGAGCCACTCAGGCGCACCCTAAGTGGTTACTTTAAAAGGTGCTCCAGAAAAAGCAAAGTGGGACATGGGGCAGGAATCCTAAGCTCAGGTTCTTACTTCAGTGTCCACGTTCTGGGTATGAGCAGGGTCGTCATACTGTCAAATGGCCGGGCAGTGACTCAAAATAGCCATTTTTTCTTCAAAATAGCCGTTTTCTCTGCACAGACTCGCACAAGAAGAGTCTCACCTTTCTGCCTTGGCCGCAGAGTAAAGAAGGTGGGGAGCACGGCTATTTGCACCCACCAAGGCCATGGGCCTTTGTTACTGTAAGCCACCAAGACCTGGGGGCCACGTCACCACAGCACCGCTTTGCAAAAATGGACTAATATGCCAGGAAAAAATAAAAAGAAGGTGGGGGAGGCATGTGGGACGGATGAAACAGGATGGCAGAACTGCGTGTGGACAGCTGGCCTGTGGGTAGAGGGAGTACTCATTATACAATTCTCTAATTTTGTATAGATTTCGAAATAACCTATAATAAAAAGTAAAAAAGTTGAGGCTTTGAAATGTGGACATAAGAATAGCTTTTCATCTAGACAACCTCTGAGGAAGTTCTAGGCTTTCTTTACTCCTTAAAATCCTGCTTTTTACAGCCAGTACCAGAAGTATAACAAGGGCGCCTGGGTGGCTCAGTCAGTTAAGCATCTGCCTTCGACTCAGGTCATGACCCCAGAGTCCTGGGACCGAGCCCCATGTCGGGCTCCTTGCTCAGCGGGAAGCCTGCTTCTCCCTCTGTCTTTGCCTCTCCCCAAGCTCATGCTCTCTCTCTTGCTTACTCTCTCTCTCAAATAAATAAAATCTTTAAAAAGCAACCCCATAATCTCCTCAGCTAGAGGAGTTAAATCGCAGATTGTTCTCTGAGGGCACACACTCCTGGGCCATGGGCAACCTATAAGTACAGGGGCTGACCGGATAGAGTCGGGGGTTTCCTCACAGCGTTTCCAGGGGTTGAAAGCAAGTGGCTGTCAGCTCCCGTATGTGGGACAGAATTCTTGAAGAAGCCTAGGTCCACCTGCAGGGCTGGAGGGGCACAGCCCAGGGACCACCTCCTGGTCTTACCACCTAATTTGTCACTGATGTGCCATGTTCCAGAAAATGCTATTTCCGGATACTGCAGGAACAGCAGTCAGCTACAACACAGCTCCCCACACACGTGCTGAGCCGGACTTCCATCATCCTACGAGACTACCACGGTGCACAGGGATTCCTTGAGAACGCTGGTGTGTATCAGCCCTGAACGGGGTCACAGAGGGGAAGCAGGGTAAGGAGGGCGGGGGGTGCTGAGCAGGGCAGAAACTCTCCCATCCACCAGGGCACAGACACCCTCCTCCGAAGGGACCTCACCATGCTTATCTGGCTCTCCACCGGGCAGCTGTGTCTGCCGTGCAGTCATTTTAGCCCTAAATTTCAACGAATGTTGGCTGAGCCCCGACTGTGCCCAGGCAAGGGCTTTGACAAGACCCTTGACATTCGCCCATGAAGCAGCCGTTGAGTCCTCACGCTAGCACAGCCTCGCTCAAGGGGAAGGACAGGCCAGACCTCAACAATCCCACGCACCCAGGCAAACACCAAGGGGATGTCATCTGGAGCAAAGTCCTATTAAAAGGAGAAAGATCTAAAGGAAAGGAACAGAGGCGCTGATGACACACTGTTTATGAAACAGACACGTTAATAAGGGGATTTGGGTACCACATTGCAAAAGATTAAATATTTAGTGCAACAGGGTCATTTTGAACACAAGTCTCAAACCCACAGACATGCTGGGTTTGAGGTGGGGAAGGCAGAAACAGCAAGCCTACAAGAGGCCTCACGGGGGCTTCACGTCTGGTGGGAAGACTGGCAGGTCGGAACGCCTCCCTTCCACCAGCTCCATGCGAGCTTTTATCCAAACCAGTCTGCTGAGTCACGTCTGCCTGCTCAAGGGCACCGGTGGTTTGCAAAATCCTAAAATGAACGCTATCCTCCCGGTTCGTCACTTCTAAGCACCATTTGACCAACTGTGTCCTCCTCCACCTTGAACCACTTTCTCCCTTGGCTTGAGACACAGCGACTCTCCCTGGCTGTCCCCCGAGCGTAGACCCTTCTCAGTCTCCTCCCCTGGTCTCTCCTCCTCAGTGGGCCCACCACGTTTGAGCCCTCATAATCCACTCCACCGACACGCACCCCCTTTCCTGACTCTTCTGCCTCGTGGCCCACAAGAAGAGAAACACGGTGCCAACCCCAAAACTATGGCCACCCCGAGAGCTGAGTGGGATTAGAGGCTAGCCTACCTGTGATCTCTCTAGGCGGTTCTGCCCTGGGCAATACCATTCGGACCTGTGGCTTTCAACAGCCGATCATTAACCTCACCTGGGGATGTCTTAAATACCTTAGAGATTTTCTTAACAGCTCTGGGATGAACTGTGGATACTGATTTTTTTTTTTTTTTTTTTTAAGTTTCCCAAGAGTCACCAGTTAGGGCTGGGAATTACTGATGACTCCCAAATATACTTGCCTTCGCCTTTTTCTGAGCCCTGCTTGTGCTCTCTCTCTTTGACAAATAAATAAATAAAAATCTTAAAAAAAAAAAAAAGATTCTTAATTATATCTGCAAGGACCCTTTTCCAAATAAGGTCAGAGTTCAGGGGTTAGGTCAGGACCACAAATTTGGGGGGCCACCATTAACCCACTACAACACTGTATATTTTAATAGTGAAAATTATACCACATCACTCATTAAATCAAAATGCTCCAATGACTTCTCTTTGCAAGTACTAGAAAGAGAATACTATCTTAAATTCCTTGCTATGTTTTATAAGACTCTGCAGGATTTGGCTTCTGACTAATTCTGTGACCAAATTTTCCCACTACTATCTCCCTCAAGTACCACCCTGTGGATACACCAGCCTTGTGTCTACTCTTCAGAAAGTCCAAGCTCTGACCCCAGAGCCTTTGCACGTGCTGTTCCCCTGGTCTTCCAGGACTGGTACCTCCTCCTCCTTCTGGTCTCAGACTCAGTATCACTACCTCAAGAGAAGCTTCCAGATCACCCTCTCTAAAGTAGCTCCATGCCCTCCCAGTCACTGAAGCCCATTATCCTGTTGCAGTTTCCAAACATCATCTTACTTAGTTATGTGCTGACTGCCTCCCCAACCAAAACCGAGACAGCGGCCTTGTTCATCTTGTTTCCTGTTGTAAGCCTAAGCGCCCGGAAGAGCTCCCTCATAAGTAGGGTGCACTTACTACATATTTGTTGACTGTGTGAGTCCGGAGGCTATCTGTCTGAGGCGCATCATAAAACCCCGAGATGGGTGAGGGTTCTGCTGCAAAGCAATGTGATATGCAATAGCTCTTTGGGACTGTGGCACCATGGGTGACTTTGACTTATACTTTCCCTCCACATTCTAAATATTCTACACTGAGCATGACTTGGGGGGGAAGGGTGGAGAGGGGTCTTGGGTGACCTTAAACAATGCCCTGTCTGGAGATGATGCTAGAAGCAGTGCCCACATCTGGACTCAGCCACATCACACCCATGCAATGGGGGCACAGGGGTGGGGCAATTTTAGCTACTCCTGACCACCTGATCTAAGACCCAACAGGCAGCCCACACCCATTTAAGAAATCCAGGTCTCCATTCACCCCTCACCTGGTATCACTGTCTGAGGGTAAGATCAGGAGAGCGAAGTCCAGCAAGGGAGGAAGTACAGCCTTTAAAGGGAACTCACTCTGGGAAAAGGGCTAAAAATAGGAGCTCATCAGACAAAATGGTGCACAATGGAGGGAAGAGTAAAACTGAATTCATAGAGACATGATTTCCAGTTAGCGTGCAGTGAGTGGGCCATTCTCTCGCCCCTGAACTCCCATCCAGCCATTTAATTTCAAGTAATACTTACAGGAACCCCCTGCCCCCCACCCAAAGTCCCTGATCCATATATACTCTAAGCCCCCACCTATCCCATCAAACCCAGGGCTCCATTCCCACCCCCTAGCCACGGACCACAGCTACCTCTAACCCAGCATCCAGACGGACTGGCCAGCGCCTGCCCCTGCATTCTCTAGGTTAGAGAGCAGTTCCGCTGTCCACCCACGAGCTGCCTTACAGTCATCCCCAAATCTTTCAGCCTTCCCCCTAATATTCGAGTGGACACCAAGAGCCACTGACTTTGGAAGAATTTCCCCAATTTATTCCTTTTTCTCTATCACCCCTGTGATGTCTTAGATGAGGCCTTTATCATCCATCCCTAGTACAAAGAGCCCTGTTCGCTTTTCTCCTACTCTGCCCATCCCCCACACTACCATCTCTCACCGAAAAAGGATTGAGATTGAGATCACTCAGGTGAACCCTTGGTGCCCACGTGTCCAGTCTCTCTGCTTGCTCAGGGCTGGCTCAAAGAGAACCTGGAGATGTTCTCAGGACACACTCTGCCCCTCACACTTCCACGGTTTTGCACACGCTGCTCCCTTACCTCTCTCTGACCTGTCCCCAAGCCCCTCACGTGTCGGTCCCTGCATGGTTCCACAGCAAATGACGCCCGGGACCCAGAGGCTAGCAGAGCTGCACACTTCCTTCCCTTGCCCCTCCCCCGAAGCCAGGAGCTGAGTGCTTGACATAACTCTGGCTAAGGAGATAGGAGTGGGAATCCACTGGAGGGAACCTGGTTCGGCGAGAGCTTTGTTTCTTCCTGCCTTTACTACAGACAGCTAAGCTCCAGGGGCTGGCATGAGGGTGAAAGGCCCCTGGGATGAAGGGACCAGCCAGGCTAAGCAGCTGGACCAATGCCAGCAACTGCTCATAGCCAGACCTTACCGCCAGAGAAAAACCGTACCCATCAGTGTAAGCCACCACAAACTGGAACTTTGGCAGACCACAGCTGAAAGCAATCCTAACTGGTACAGTGACTTGTATTATAATGATCAGTTTACATGTTTCTTTAAGATATGCTTGATCCCTGGGGCTCTTAGCTTATTTCTCTAATTCTAGAACTCAGCACAGAGCCTTGCAGGTGGCGAGCTCACACAGCTACGAAAGGCTAGCAGCATCGTTCAGGAGGAGAGCAGTGCTAAAAGGCTGTTACCAGCAGACAGGAGACAGACCTGACCTTTACTCTCAACATTTTCCCAGAAAACTACCTCCTTTGGAACAATTTACAGGGGTACCTCCCTAAGATTAAAAATACGTATGTAAAATGTAACCAAATTTCCATCATGGGGAAATTAGTTCACATGAACAGAAAGTAACTTGCAAGGTCAATTCATTTTACCATTAACATCGAACTATAGTTAATGGCTTCCATGTCTGTTTTATCTTTCAACGGAGATGAAATTATCAATATAATGAGTCTGCTGAATTCAAGCTAATCGCTAGGTCAAAAGCAAGGCTGGACTTCCCAAAAGTCCCTAAGAGGGTTCAGCAACAAGAATGCCAGTTACAGCTTTATTCCTTACCTGGTCAGCTTGCAATAAGCCGGTCTGAGTTAAACCCACACTGACACCGATGATACTGTACAATTGCTATTTCCTATAAGTGTTTCCACGCCTTTTCAAATCTGACCGTGGTGAAAAAAAAAGTTATATTTTATCAAAGGACTAGTTTCCAATTTATTTAAATGTTACCAAAAATGTTTAACGCCTCAAACAAGTATCATATGTCTTTCTCTCACTGTTGCTTCCCACACATTTGGGGGATTACAGTCTTTCTGTTTGGAGAAGAGAATTCTGAACTCAGATCTCTCTTTGGATACATTTGCAAAGTCCCCTTTGCAGATCCTCATTGGAAAAACGAACATATTGAAGTAACAGCAGTGCCCCCCAACAAATGCTTAATTTGTAATCTCTCTTTTCCATTCATCCCCAAAGCCCCAGGTCAGCCACGGCATAAGGGCAAGAATGAGGCAGGAAGAGCTCCGCTGAGGATCTCGATCAGGTGGGTTCCAACCTGGCCCATGTGTAAGAAGGTATCAGCATTTGGTACTGCTTTGCAGAAAGTTTTCAGGATAAAACCCAGGAGTACAAAATGAAAACCCAAACCGAAACCAAGCAAACGTGCAAGCAAACCACAATGCGAAATTCATGGGGTGACTGACAGCCTGTTGTTTTGTAAAAACTGGACAGCTTAAAGAGGACTGACACCCCTCCCCAGATTCCCTTGGGACGAAGATCAAGTATTCAACCCAAACACACTGAGAATGTTCACTGCTTTGTCAGACGAGAGATTCTTCTAACTTTAAAGATTCTTGGCAGATAAGTGAGCAGGAAGTTTGGTGGTAAAAAGGAGGGTGTCCCTGGTGGGAGAGGTTCCACTAGGCAACATGAAGTTGGAAGGTCAATCCCTCCCGTATCTACAACCCAAAAAGCAGGAATACAGTTTGACTGTGTTGGTCGTGATGTTCAGGTGTCTAGGACGCTCCCACGATACGCCAAAGGCTTTAAGAAAACGCTGCACGTTCTTCAAAGAAGCAGGACCAGAGCCGCACTCCTCTTGTCTTATGGAAAAGGAAAAAAGGGGCAACACAAAGAGAGCATCTTAAAAACTGCAAAACAGTGTATTATTAGGGGTCAACTGAGTGGTGAAAAACACTCTACATAGAAAGAAAGAGAGAGAGAGAGAGAGAGAAAGAAAGAAAGAAAGAAAGAGAAGGAAGAAAGAAAGAAAGAAAGAAAGAAAGAAAAGAAAAGAAAAGAAAAGAAAAGAAAAGAAAAGAAAAGGAAAGAGAGAGGTGGGTTGGCCCATTCAGGGTCCCATGAATGAAAACCTCAAATCCTGTATATTCAACTCAAATCCTGCATATTCGCCTCTTCTCTTGGTGCGTCAGGACCTGAGCCCAGTCGTGGAGCCAAGAGTCAGGCGTAGATACACACGTGGGTGCAAAACTCTGGGGAGAAGGCTTCTGAAGATTCTTGGTCAGAGGCAATTAATTATCATCGGGCTTACGGTCACCTTCCCAACCAGTGCGCAGTATCATTTGCTTTGCGGGCCGTTACCCTGGGGTAGCAGGAAAAACCTATCTGCCACTTCTCACTTCTATGGACACACACACTCCCCCTTCGAGCCAAACGTAGGCAGCACAAGCTGCTTGGAGGAATCATGTGAATTCCTCCCTTTCTAAAAATATTACTTTCTGGCAAACAACGCTACCGAGCAGGGCTCAGCTTAGTCATCGAGCCCGTGGCTGCCGGGCTGGTACATGCATCCTGTCCTGCGTGGCACCAGCTGGGTCCCCCCAGCCTCACACCTGTGCCATAGGGCAGCCCGGCCGGAAGGGACCATCAGGAGACCCTTCTCAGAGGAGGCCCAGAGGCTGGCAGCCTCCAGAATCTTCATGAAGCTGGTGCACAACAGCATTTACGTCGCAGTGCTTTGGTCCCATCTAAGGAAAGGGAAACGTTCTTGCATGTGCTAAACTATCATTTCTAGAGCTGGCCACTTCTTCTGTTTTGTTTTTTGAAATTGATCATCAAACACACACACACACACATACACACACACACATACACACACACACATACACACACCGCAGAGAGAAGAGAGTCACTTTTTCTTCTTTTGCTAACCCACCCACAGCTTAGTGTGACATCAGGAAACAGCTGTCATGAGCTCCCCTGTTTAGGGGGCAGGCACGCTGCAGAGTCAGGGGACGTGGAGGCACATGGGGCGGTCTCCCCACTTTAAAGCATCTCAATCAGACACTCCATGGCTTTGTTTTACTACTTAAGACATGTAAGCTAACAGCGGTGGGTATCCAAACCACTACTATACTAACTTTTAAAATCAATGCTCCCCTTGGATAAATAACCCAAGGACAAGGTAAACCCATCATTCCAGAGAGTCTGACTCCTCTGGTTAGGGGAGGGCAGATAACCCTCTATGAGTTTTGTTTTTCCACAGCCCCGAACATTCCATCAAGCATTAATTTCTATAATTTGCATGATAAATATAAAATATCATACTTAGTACTCATACTACATATCTCTCTCCTCCCCCACAGCTGCTGAGAATCTCTGCTTTTAGGGACCTTAAATGTTAAGTCCAATCAGCCCAATAAATAGAACCATTTAAAATGTAAAATAAGTTTCTTGTGCGTCAAATGACTGAATTGAATTTATTTTTAATCCAGAGGCTCCCAAAAGGACATGACATTCTAAAAAAGCAGAATTCCTGTGGTATAGGTTTCATACAGATGAGAATCTCATCACTGGCCAGGCCCTGGGAAACACACCGCAGCCAGGAAGATCCCACTGGAAAGTGTGATAATTCTGTGTTTAAGAAAAGATGAACACCCGCCACCAAGCGGAAATTTTGATTTGGAAGAGCTCAGAGGTTAGCTTGGAAGAAATGATGGTGAAAACTGAGAGATGTGCAGAAAATTGGTGAAGATCGGTGAATTTGTCCAAGTCCTTTTGTCTCTACTTCTCCTTAACATTGTCCTCTCACTGAGAAAACAGAAACCCACAAAAAAAAAGCTCTCACAAGAATGCACTGGCCCATCTCCCCACTTGTGCCAGTGACCCCCAGCCCTTCTCTTGCGTTTCTGAGGCCAGCTCTCCCCAGGAGAGGGGGTCTGGGGACCCACTCACCCAGCCCAGGACACAAGCCAGCAAGTCTGCCTGCTTTCCATAAACACTGTTAACTGTCCTGTCTTATATAAACACACTGACCCTTCTCCCAACCGCCACTTCCCTCCCAGATACCACCCATTTTTCTGTTCCTTGGAAACCAGTATCGACCTCCTGCCTTCAGTTTATCACCTCTCTCTCTCTCTCTTTTTCTTTTTTAAATAGACTTTACTTTTTAGAGCAGTTTTAGTTTCACAGTAAAATTGAGCAGAAGGTACAGAGAGTTCCCATATACTTCCTGCCCACACATGCACAGCCTCCCCCGTTAGGAGCGCTCCCCGCCCGGGGAGGACATTTGTGACAGTGGATGAACTCACACCGACACATTATCATCTCCCAGAGTGTCCGTAGTTTACACTGGGGTTCACTCTTGGTGCTGTACGGTCTATGGGTTTAGACAAATGTATGCACCATTGGAATGTCATGAAGACCAGTTTCACTGCCCTAAAACTCCTCTGTGCTCTGCTCATTCACACACACACCCCACCCAACCCCTGGTAACTGCTGTTTTTACTGTCCCCATAAGTTTTGCTTTTTCCAGAATGTTATAGTTGGAATCATAGAGTACGCAGCCTTTTTAGTTTGCCTTCTTTCACTTAGCGATATGCATCGAAGGTTCCTCCAAGTCTTTCCATGGCCTTTCTAGTGATGAGTAAATCCATCCATTCTGTATGGACCACAGCTTATTTACTCACACACCGACCTAAGGACACTCTCATTTTCTTTTGAATTGAACTCAGATTGGGCTTTTACCCCCACCAACCCAGGACCTTGTCATTGCTAAATCTTCATGGCAGTCTCAGCCTTCACCCACTGACCCACCAGCGGCATCTGACACCACTCACACACACCTCCTCGCAATGTCTCCATTATTTTCTTTTAAAGATTTTATTTATTTGTTAGAGAGAGAGAGCACGCGCACAAGCAGGGGGGAGGGGCAGAGGGAGAAGCAGGCTCCCTGCTGAGCAGGCAGCCAGATGCGGAACTCGATCCCAGGACCCTGGGATCATGAGCCGAGCCAAAGGCAGATGCTTAACCAACTGAGCCAGACATCCAAACATCTCCATTACTGATTGCTTGTCCTCCGGGCCATGGCAGTCATCTGGCTTTCCCACGACATCACCAATAGCCTGTCTGGCGTCTCAATCAATCCCTCCTCTTCCTGACCTGTGACACTGCATTGCCCAGACTCACACAACCAACCATTGCTTCAGTGTCTCCATTTGGCTGCCCCGCCCAAGGCACCTAACTACCGCATGGCCAGGAGAGCTCCTGGGGCTCCTTCACCACCTCCTAACCTGCTTCTCTGGGTTTGTCCCCTCTCAGCCTGTGGCACCTCCATCTCGCTGTGGCTCATGCCAAAAGCCCTACGGTTATGTTCTCTCTTCTGATTTCCTTGCTTTCACCTTTGTCTAATCCATCAGCAAATCCTGTTGGCTCTACCATTGAAGGATGTCTGGAATCTGACCGATTCTCACCATCCCCCACTCTACTCTTGTGGTCTAAGCCATGGAAATCTCTCTGAAGACCACACTGATGGTCTACCAACAGGTCTTCCTGGTCTGTCTTGCCTACTATACTCTGTTCCCCAAAGAGCAGCACAGCGACCTTAGGATACAAGTCAGACTGTATTCCTCTTCTGCCTCAAATCCTCCAGCGATGTTCAGTCTCTCACTCACAATGAGACCCAAAGTCCTCATTACGGCCCCTACGGTCCTACACGATATGACCCCACATCACATCTCTCAAACTTCATCAGCTAGTGTATCATGCTGTTCACCCAGCTCCAGTCACACTGGCCTCCTAGCTCCATGACAGGCACACTCCTGACTCAGGGCCTTTGCACACGCTGTCCTTGCTGCCTGGAATGGTCTTTCCTCAACTATCCATTTGGCTGGGCTTACTCACTGACTTCAGGTCTTTATGAAAAACTTCCTTAACTCAGAGAAGCCTACACAAGCCACCTTCTATAAAATACCGATGATCCCCTCAATTCAAACCCTACGTCACCTTTCCCTGCTTTATTTTTTTCCCTTAGCATGTATTTTATTTACTTATATTGATAATACTGTCATTCTTCCCTTCTAGGATGTACATTCCGTGGTGGGAATCGTGATCTACATTGTTCCCCGATGCTCCTTGGCACCTAAAAATGTGCCTGCCACCAAACAGGTGCCTGAAAGGCTTTTTTATGGAAGTATTAAAGAGCGCGTGAGTGAATGAGAGAGTAAATGAATTGCACTTGGCAGAATCAAATCCATAGCTTAATCTTTAACAAAAACCCAAGTTCCTGGGTTTGGTGCCTCACTGACATATTATTAACCAGATCACATGGGAAGAAGTATCAAAATTTCAAATAAAATACACACAGCTGTGATATTCTACTGGGTTAAACTTCCTGTTTTATTCAACCACTTAAAAGTACGAAAAGCAACAAAAATGTGACCGTCTTGGAGCCAGGTTCCCCTTGGGCAAGGCGTATATTTGCTCTGTTTATTCCCATGTTTCCAGCCTAGCAGAGGCCGGCTCACAGTGGGAACACAAAAGATATTTGTGGCTTGAATGAACACTAAATGTGGCTTTTGTTTTGGTGAGATGTCAGTAGTTATTGAGTATGCTAGGCTGAACACACCCTCAGGGGTACGCTGGGCTACTCCCACCTATGCCGATATTCATGTCAAACATTTCCATGGAAAAGATATATTTTTTTCCCATTCAAAGGCTGAGAAGTGCTATTAACCATATTAAAATGGTTCCTGAAATAGAAAAAAAAATGGGTATTTACCTGTCAGCTGTCATGAGAATTACAGTTTTGAAAAAAACTGTAAAAATAAAAAATTTTTATTTTTTTAGAGCAGTTTTAGATTCACAGCAAAATTGAGCAGAAGGTACAGAGAGTTCCCATACACCTGCCCCCACTCATCCCCAGCCTCCCCCATTATCAACACCCCCTCCACTGGGGTGCATCTATTATCATCGATGGACTGCCACTGACACCCCATCATCACACAGAGCCCATAGTTTCTATTGGGGCTCACTCTTGGTGCTGTACGATCTGTGGGTGTGGAGAGACGTGTAATCACAGGCATCCATCATTGCAGTATCATATGGAGTAAATTCACTGTCCTAAAAGTCCGCTGTGCCCTGCCTACTGTTCCCTCCCCCCAAGATAATTCCATCTTAAAGCACTGGCCTATACAAGGGGCAGGTTTGACCAGAGAATTACGACATCTACACCTTCTTCTTTTGGAGTTGGGCCCAGGCTGCTCATTACTTGAGTAGCAATGAGGGTGATAATATGTCACTTTCACTTTGAAAGGGAAGAATCCTTTCTTCCTATTTAAAGGGTTCCATCTGGATGAAATGACCACTTCTTATTCAGATGCCTGAACCGGGCACACTGGCAAAATGAAAAACTAATCAGGCATCTGTCTGCTCCCAGGAGACGATGATCTTGATTTTCCTTCAGCTTTTCATTAATTGATTTGAAGGAAGCGTAAGCGCAGGATCATCAGCCCCAGTACAGATTTCTGGTGATCCTTTTACCAGAGAGGAACCCGAGGCACTTCACAGAGTGAAGGACACATATGCTGGGCAGCCGTGGCTGTAACAATCCCGTGGGCCCTGCTTCTACGGAATACCCCACCACCAAACCTCCTCGACTCTCTCAAAACCCGTCCAACTCTCTCAAAGTCCTCCCAGGACCATCAGAGCATTTGGACTTGGGTCCCCATTCTGCCACTTTCTAGCTGCTTCCGGTTAAACAAGGCACTTACATTCCCCGGTCAATTTCACATCTATGAAACCCAGTTGATGAAGGTCTGCTCTGCTATCCACACGCGAATGTTTTAACAATCAAAGAAAGTAGTGCTAGTGAGAGCAGCTTGAAAAATTTCACAGCGGTATCGAAATGTAAATATCCTTATAGAGTGTATATTTCTTACTGTCCCCTCCTTATATTATTCATTGCCATTGCCAAACATATGCTGCCACAATTTCTCGCACCCAGAAGAGACTCCGTAAGTGAATAAATGAGACTATGGATTTGCTGTGGACAGATGAGTATTCTAACACCCCACCCCAGCAGCCCCTCCTAAAAGCCACGATGGTTTTCCCTTGGCGCCTACCATTAACGATTCAGTCCTGTGCCTCTGTACTCCTCCTTTCTAATCTCCCCAAACCTCAAAAACTAACCAAAAATACCCCCAAAAAGCAAAATATGGAATTTCAGACGCTGGAAACTATCAAAACTCGTCTCCCTTTCAGACTGTCTCTAAACACTAAGTAAATTTACCATTTTACAGCGTATTATTCAAGATTTTGGTCAAATTAGCACCACAGTTTATTCTTCTACAGAAGAAGATCAAATAGGACTCCACGTTCTCTCTTACAAAACTGGCAGATTTCAGGAACGTAATAAAGTCCAATATTCTTAGATTCATTAGATTTATTTCTTAAATTCCACAGAAAAACAAACATGAGGTTTAAATGGGCTAGCAACATTTCCCAAGTATAATTACGTTAATCTGGCTTTTTATGTACTGAACTACAGGGAAATGCCCTGGGGAAGAGCCCTATAATATATACTCTAATGACGCTTTCTTCTTAAAATGTCAGGGTTTTTGTGTTGCTTTTTTTTTTTTTTAACATACTTTTACTGTTTCATACCTGCCAGAAGGGTGCAAATGACAAGTCCTTCTAATGTAGGGTAGATTTCTAAGGGTCACAAAATGAAGCAGTATTGGCTGTAATGCTCACATATGGAGTCATACCAGAGTTCACAACGCCTAATCCAGCCTCTGCAGGGACCCCCAGGGAAACTCCGCCAAAGGCAGGTGGACACGAGACGCTGGGGAGCCAGCTCTCTTAACATTTCCGAGAAGAGAGAGTACAGTCTCCTGGCTCCCGTCTTTAGAGGAAAAGACTGGTTCAGAGATGACAAGCTCCCCCCAACTAAGTTCTGAGAGCTGACTTGCAAGGGAACTGAGGAGGAAGAAATGCTGGAGGCCAAGCAGAGATGCGGGCCAGGAAGTGCACCTGGGGCCCCTTCTGGGAAGGAGCACAGACCCACAGTCATCCGAAAAGAGTGGCTGTGACCTTGAGATCGGCACATGAAAAACAGAGGCTCCCAGTTAAGTGAAGGACAAAGCAGCATGCCCAGCGGCTGGCCCGCAGCATGTGGTCGCTAGTGGTAGTAATTACTGGAATCACGAACCAGACCCCCCGTGAAGTCCAAGCAGCAAGCAGGAGACAAACCATTGTCAGGAGAGCCAGCGGCAGCATCTGCACTGATCTCAAAAAAAGGATAAAATCCAGTATTGGTAGGATTATGAAAAAATGCACCCTTTGAAGCCTCTTGCCCATTAACTGGCCTTACCATGCTACCTGGGCAAAATGACTAATTCAACACTCTCTGTGATATCATCAGGGAATTTGGTTGTTTGCATGTCAAAATGTATTAGCTTCAAATTAGAACTGATATGTTTGCGGGGGGAGGGGGAACAGGGCAACTGTCCACGTAAAAGTGAATTTGTGCAGAACACATCATAAAAGGCATCATTCTTTTGGGCAGCTGCCTTTGGGGGAATAAAGAAAACATTCCCTGAACTGAGTGGGCAGAGCACAAAGTAACCTACGCTAAGAAGCTCTTCAGCCAAATGTCATTTTTGCACTGAGCGGAACACAAAGCAGTGTTTTCCTTCTGGGACGAGCCAGCGGCGCACACGCAGCAGCAGACAATGAGGGGGACTTCCTGTCACGGTGTCGTGGGCAGACGCTGCCTGGTTTGTGCTGCCGGTGCCTTTTAGGGCCCAGGTGCCTTTTAGGGCCAAGGCCTCTGTTGGGACCAGGGCAGCCATTCCTCCAACCCCAACCAAAGGGCGCTAAACCAGAAGAAAGTCTCCATTGCTAAAGCTTTTAGAAGACACAACTCTCTCTACCTGTCCATTTAATGGAAAATGGAGAACAACCTGCTGGGGAAAAGGTAGACCCTATGGGCATTTAATGAGAGCGAACAGAGGACTAAGCCCAATGCGTGAAACATCAGGATGTTTCTTTAGGAACTCACACAGCTAGATTCTAGCCCAGCTGCATCGCACAGATGAGGATATGAGTGGGGGCTGGGAAACACCGGAGAACAAATAAATGGTCTGTGTATCCCAATATACACCACCTCTTAAGACACACAGAGCAGACAGATGAGGATGGGTGACTTGATCATACTCTTGGACAGAAGGGAGAATTTTCAGAGCCACCCTGCATACAAGCCAGGAGGACATCGATTAAACCATGCTGAGCTCGCAGACCTCCTCGAGGTGTAGGCACAGCCAGACTTTATTTTATTTATTTCTTTTCTTTGCTTCTGAACTGATAACTGTGGAGCTTAAAGTCCTATCATTAAGGAGAAACATAATGAGGAGGACCTAACTCAAACTGTGCCTGAGAGCCCTGTTCTCAGTCGTTCCCCCCCACAGCGACCCGAACACTAGCTATCCAGCGATGGGCTCACTCTCGTGGGCATACCCTGATGCTGTCAGAACCCCACCATTTGGTGGCAACGGGAAGCACGCTGATTTTCAGTAACCATCACGCCTATTAGAATTACTGGTTACCAACCAGATGTGTAAGACAGACCGTGAATGATGCACGATTCTCAGGGCCAGGTCTCTTCCTTTTCAAGAAAGCATGTTAGAACGGAAGGAAGGGTGACATTACTCTACGAATAATATTCAACCTACTCTAATTGTTTCAAGTAAGCCTTCTGGAAATACCAATGCTCACTTGCACAAGCAGCTCTCTATGTCTTCTATAGGGCTCTTTATTGCTCTGAGGGTACAGATGACCCGGGAGCCTTGGAGTGGGGGCGTGTCTGACCCCGACATTTATCAGAACCGATGCTCAGAGCTTAGATGGCAGGTTTTAAAGACATTAAAAAATCTGATCAACTTTGTTTTGCTTGTCAAACAATTCAGTCTGCTATCATGACAACTGCGTTCCCGGCTCCTGAGGGGAAAATCCATCCCTGTCCCAGGTTATGAGGGGATACTGCTCTGCGCCATTCCTGCCCCTGTCTGGCTGTGCGCGGGGGCTGGGACACAGAGTGGGGGACGGTACGGGGTGGCAGAAGCAGCCCCCTGGCTCACACTGCCCCGCCAGCCCCAGGGAACAGGACGCAGCCTCGGCAGGCGGGAGATGATTACCAGCACACGTGAACACACAAAACACAGTGAAGTGACGTGAGGGAGGGAACCTGGGAGAGCGAGTTCAGGTGCAAATGTGTCTTTTCAGCGTCATTCAGATCACCTTTACAAGTCATAGGTGTGAGGCCACAGATTCTGGAAGAACAAATGTAGATTTAGGTCATGATCCAGAAACTACCAACCAACAGCACTTGGGTTTCTTTTCTTTTCTTTTCTTTTCTTTTCTTTTCTTTTCTTTTCTTTTCTTTTCTTTTCTTTCTTTTCTTTCTTTCTTTCTTTCTTTCTCTCCTTTCCTTTCTTTCTTTCTTTTCTCTCCTTTCCTTTCTTTCTTTCTTTCTTTCTTTTTCTTTTCTTTTCTTTTCTTTGACAGATTGGCGTCCACACAGCAGTGCTCCTCCCTACTGTTTGGGGGTGTGAACGCGTGGGCTGCATCCGCACCCTCCCGCCGAGCGGGGCATCTGTGCAGGCTGCCCGTGGCCGGGGCTCGTGTCCTGGCCCTGGGGAGGCAGGAAGGTTCAGGGTCTCCTCGCCCAGCTCAGAACTCGGTGAGGCCCTGTGACAGGGAGGCAGAGGCAGGACAGCCTCTGTGGCGCCTTGAATTAACTTAATCCCCCTAACCACAGTCTTTAAATAATTGAACGCCTTGGTAACCAGTGTTCAAACATTTAAAGAATTTCAGCTACAAGAGTGTTTTAACCTCTCAGTTCTGGTTTCAAACATTCGGCTTTCTCTCCTGTTGGTCACAGGCTCAGGCGACATCAAAAATATGGTACTTGGGACCAGAAAGGCACTCCTTGGATCATCAATGATTAGCTGGGAGCCATGTCATTCAAATGGGATCATTCCAAAGGGTAATTCAGCAAACTTAAAACCAAGCAGAAGAAATGAAAATTACTCAGGTGGTTTGTAGAGTCACATGATAATTTCACCATCTGTTACAAACTGTAAATATGTTTATTTGAAGCTGATCCAATGTTCTAAAATGCTTAGATCGAGCCCTCATGGGGGAAAAAGAAATTATGTTTTTCTTATCTACTTCTGAAAAACAGAAAAGACTGCTTGGTAACTTATTTAATGTTAGCTGCTTCTAAAAAATGTACTGAAGATATTTATTTATTGTTATTCTTTGGACTACATATAATGAAATTTTAAATCGAACTATTATGTCAAATACTAAATAAACTTTTGTTAAATTAAAAAAAAAAGAAGCAAATCCTTCTCCCCCACCTCCCAGTTTTCCATACAGACTTATGTAATACTAATTTAGAAAACAGTATTACAGTTTAGATACCCTTTCTTAGCCTGGAAGTTGAAGTATTTTAAATTACTATTAAATGTATTTATCAAATGGCAACTTGGCCCAGAGAATTCACCTGCTCCATCTGGAACACCTTTTCCATCCTCTCTACCTATGGACACACTCTTTCTCCTTCAAGGCCAAGTTCAGTTATCAAGCCTCAAAAGCTTGCCTCAACTCTGCAGTCCGATAAATGACGCACGGGATGGAACTTGACATCACAGCTATTCCAGGGCGAGCCCGGCCCTCGTTGACACCACATCAGAGGGAGCGCAGCCTCGTGTGGACCCCGAACATTCAGTAGTGACCTCAAGTTTGACGGGCACACGACTGAGCTCCAGACCCTCCATCCAAAACCCGCTCCTTCCCGGGCCTTCTCTGTCTCCAGGTGGGACTCAGACCGAAAACCTCAGAGTCGTTCTTGACTATTCTTTGTCCAACACCTCATATCCACTCCATCAGCAAATCCTGTTGGTTCCAGCATCCATTTGGATCTGAATTCTGACCACCTCTCACTGCCCACTTCACTGCCTGCTCTAAAAGCCACCCACAGGCCTCATCTGGGGTATTGTAAATGTCCCGCTTTGGGCCCTCGGCTTCCACCTTTGCCCTCCAACACCAGCCTGAGCAAACCTGGTAGAACAATGGGGTCAGATCACATTACCCTTTCGCTCAAACTCTCCCGGCGCTTTCCACCTCACTCAGAGAAAAGTGGTCGAGGACATCCTGCCCCATCTGTCCCCTTCCCTTCTCCTTGACCTTGTCCTGCGCTGTCTTACTCAGCTCCAGCCATGATGGCTTTCTAGCCGCACCTCCAACTCGGAGACTCTGTTCTAGAACAGTTCCCCAGATAGCTGTAAGCTGGCACCCTGCAATTCAACCCCATTCACACACGATCTACATGGAGACAGTGTCAGATCCCGCAGGTGAAGGGCTCAGTCCCACAAGACTGCCCTACTCAGACACCCGTCAAGTCCAGGCTGTCAGCAGTATTTCTGACTTTGCAGCTGTAAATCCAAGTTCCCACGATCCCTGCCTCGGGATCAATGAATTTGCTAGAGCAGCTCACAGAACTCAGGAAAACAGTCTGTTCGCTAGGTCACCAGTTTATCCTAAACGGATGTAACTCAGGAACAGCCAGAGGGACAGAGATACATAGGGCGAGGTTGGCAGGGCCCCAAGTGCAGGAGCTTCTGCCCCTGTGGAGTTGGGGTGTGTCCACCTCCGAGTGTGGATGTGTTCACCAACCTAGGAGCTCCCCGAATCCCGTGCTATTGGGGTATTTATGGAGGCTTCCTCATGATGACATGACAGAGAGTTAACTGCATTTACAGCCCCTCCCCCTCTCTGGATGATGAGGGCGGGGCTGAAAATTCCAAGCTTCTAAGCATGGCTTGGTCTGTCTGGTGACCAGCCCCCCATCCTGGAGCACAGACAGAGCTGCCTTATAGAACAAAAGATTCTCCTGGTGCTCTAATCAGGGACTTACAAGGTTTTAGGAGCTCTGTGCCAGGAACCACGGGGCAGAGCCCAAGATGGATCTTCGATTCTCTCCCACTTAGTCATCTTATTTACGGTCAGTCCTTCCTCCTAGTAGATAGATGTCCAGGAAGTCAAGATCCCTGAGGGCCTGGAGCAGTACCTGGTGAACCTAAGTGCTCGATAAATACTTGCTCAAGAATGCACACCTCTCCCTCTCTTTAGATCACTTAGGGCCTTCCCGTGTACTGAGTGTGTATATGAGGCACCCAGAACGGTCTTTACATAAATACCTGCAGAAATTATTGAAGCAACGTGGGCCTCTTTCCTTATCAAGACAAAGAGATTAGATCTAAGAGCCCTTGAAAATGAGTAACATCTTTAGAAATTTCCTCCTTTTACAGAAGAGGAAATAGATTCAGACACAGGAAGAAATATTCCTTCCTTTGCATTTATTGAAGACCTACTAAGTGCTAGGAATGCGACATGAGGCCAAGACAGCGCTCATTCTCAAGACCTCTGTTTTGGGGAGACAGACATGAAAACAAATCACTCAAGGTGGTAAGTGCTGTAACAGGAAGAATGGAATATTCCAACATAAGGTGGAATACAAGGTGTCAAGGGATGAGCAGGTAGGGGAGAAAGAACTGGAACAAAGGGCATATGGGTGTGGGGAGACAGGGAGCAGAGCCCACTTCTGTGCAGCCCCCAGACCCGTGCATGCCCCAGGGCGGCACTCTTCCCTGGGATATGGGCGCCTCTCCAGCTCCCCCCCTCCTCCGTGCACACTTGGACGAAAGGTCTCCATCAGACTATGTTGCAGACTCAAACCAGAGCCCAACTAAATCTCAAGAAGCTTCCATAAAGCTGAGTGGAGAGGAGGCTAAGGTGTCACCTTGAGTAAACAGCCTAACTTGGGTCCCCATGCCACCTAAGCATTCATAAGGGATGAGCGTTATAATTACGCCTCCAACCCTTCTTTTTTCCTTTCCTTTTTCCTTCCCTTCCCTCTTCCCTTCCCTTCCCTTTTGTCTTCCCTTCCCTTCCTTCTAGTTGAAGTACAGCTGACACATAACATTCACAACATTACATTACTAACAGGTGTACAACACAGTGATTCGACAAGTCTATACTTCAATTCTGATTTCTAACCTGAAATCCACTGACCACACTCGGAGAAATAAGA
Organism: Ursus maritimus; assembly: GCF_017311325.1. Lineage (NCBI taxonomy): Eukaryota > Metazoa > Chordata > Mammalia > Carnivora > Ursidae > Ursus > Ursus maritimus. The sequence continues at coordinate 69,847,687 of NW_024426885.1, read as the reverse complement.
ACGAGCACTTTTTTATCATGTGTTTTTGTTTGCCCTGCTCTGTACCCACCGACCATGTTCATGTTGACTTTACATCACCTGGGTCGCTGAGTCCCTGGGGAGCTTTCTGCCTAAAGCTCATCACCAGGTACCAACAACCGAAGCTGCACAGGCTTTAGAATGCAGGCTTTCGATTCACAAAGCAAGTCAACCCTGGCCAGAGGGCCCAATGCAAGCAGTTAGAATCTGATCGGGGAAGCAGGCAGACGGTAGCTGGTGAGGAAACACTGCCAGTGTCAAACACAGCCCAATTAATCTCTCTGGTATAAGAACTGATTCTGTTTCACAGATTAAAGAATGGAAACATGCATACAACTAGAAAACACAAGACGGCTGGTCTGACTCTCGTTCAGGGACAGAATCACAGTCCTTTCAGCGGTACTTCCTCTATGCCTCCAAATCCCACCTGACCCCAGTCTTCATTTTGACCTTCATTTTGACCTTCATTTGGCCACAGAGAGTGGCCTGCAACTCTGAGGACAAGGAATCCGCCCAGAATAAATAAAGAATCAGAGCACGACCCGAGTCTGGGAGACTAGAGGACACCCCCAAAGCTGCCTGCTTTTTGATAAGGGGAAAACCCTTAGCTCCCACTGGTAACAGACAAGGTGATCGCGGCTCAGTCAGCAGAGAAGTTAAACACTCCGGCAGCCCATGGATTTGGCTACAGTTGGGATCAAATGATGTCTCCTGAGAATAAAATCTAGCACAGTGCAATTCTATGCCAAAGAGAGGATAGGATAGGGACAGTCTCTCTGTCCCCGAAATGACTTGTAGGTAGCTGAACCACATGAAATCGCCGTATGGGTCAAAATCAGGGGCGCCTGGGTGGCTCAGTCATTAAGCATCTGCCTTCGGCTCAGGTCGTGATCCCGGCGTTCTGGGATCGAGCCCTGCATCGGGCTCCCTGCTCAGGGGGAAGCCTGCTTCTCCCTCTCCCACTCCCTCTGCTTGTGTTCTCTCTCTCTGTCAAATAAATAAATAAAATCTAAAACAACAAGAAACAATCAAGCACCAGCAATTTCACATGCTCCATACTTAGAGTTCTCTTCTGCGCTACGGACGGCAGACGCTCTCCCCACCAACAGCAGTCCAGGGAGCAGTGTTATAAAACAGCTTGTCCTGAAAGGCACCAGATCTCCCACTAGGTTACTGGGACCACAGGAAATTATATTCTTGACAAGATTTACAGTTAAGTCATAAAAGCAAACACATAATTTCTTTCAAGTTATTGTCATTTATAACAGCAACAGTATGTTCCAAGGGCCATAAAATAGGCAGAGATAGCAGCAAATATATAATGTTGAAAAAAAAAAACCCTTCAGAATGCTAAAGCACTGATGTTTTACAGACAGGGATGGGCTTACACAATCAGCACTAGGACATACTGTCTCTGACCATCACTGGGTGGAAATGTTTCTAGGATTTATTACACATTTCTCTGCCTTCTTAAACAGAGGCATATTCAAGTATTATCCTTGATAATTCAGGGGTATCAATTATTCTACTGTATTCTAAAACGATGATGTCTTATTCGTGCATATGAAGTTGTTGGTTGCAATGGTAAAGACATAAAAATTCTGCTTCTTGGGGACACCTGGATGGCCCAGTTGGTGAAGGTCTGCCTTTGGCTCAGGTCTTGATCTCAGGGTCCTGGGATAGAGCCCCATGTTGGGCTCCTTGCTCAGTGGGGAGCCTGCTTCTCCCTCTGCCTCTGACCCTGCCCACCACTCCTGCTCTTTCTCTCCCTGTCTCAAATAAATAAAACCTAAAAAAATAAAAAAATTTGTTTCTTGTGCTCCTATATTTGTTTTTGTTTGTTTTAGTGCAACTTAAAAAAAACCTACAGAAAACAGTACTTCTGTGTTAGTCTACTAGGGCTGCCATATAAAGTTCCACAGACTAGGGGGCCTGAACAACAGCAGTTTATTTTCTCATGGTTCCGGAGGCTGCAAGTCCAAGATCAAGGTGCTGGCCGGCGTGGTGTCTCCTGAGACCTCCCTCTTGGACTTGCAGATGGTACCTTCTCATTGTGTCCTCGTTCTAGTTTAATCACTTCTTTAAAGGCCCTGTCTCCAAATACACAGTCATGTTTTGAAGCATGGGGTGAGGACTTCACCGTATGAGTTCTGGAGACACATCCAGCCCGTAACAACCTCCTACGCCTGGACGCTATGCAAATTTCAAGCTAAGTCTTAACTCAGACACATCTGGATTCAAATCAAGGCTACATCACTGCTCGTTTTGTGACCTAGGTAAGGTCATGCAACCTAAATTTAAGTTGCGGCCTCTAAAGTGAGGATAATGACACCTATACCTCGAGATAGGTCTATACATAACGTGTTCAAGTTTGTTTTTCAAAATATCACTTTATTTTTCTGATTTTTAAAGTATTTGTCTTTTACGACCTTTCCCTTAGGCTTGCCCATCGCTGTGCCTTTCCTTCTTCAAACCAGATAACTGAATTTGTTAGAATGAAACATAAAGGCTCAGAACCAAGACCAAAGGCTCGCCTGTGAAGACAGTGCAAACTTTAGCACGTGGGATTTCAGATCTCTTCCAGCTGACAGTCTGCTTGTTTCCGGTGGGATTTCTTTCCTCCTTGGCATTTCTGTTCCAGATATAATGCAGCATTTGGCACACACGTTACATGAGGCAATTCTAATGTGAGGTGTGGCTTTGTCAGCATTAAAAAAAAAAAAAAAAAAAAGAGGCAGTGTCACAGATTGGACCAGAAACTAGTGATGATATCCAACTTGATAAACAATCATTTGCTTTGAGGGGCACCTGGGTGGCACAGTCAGTTGGGCGGCAGCCTTTGGCTTGGGTCACGGTCCCCGAGTCCTGGGATCGAGCCCCACATCAGGCTCCCTGCTCAGTGGGGAGTCTGCTTCTCCCTCTGCCCCTGCTCCCCCTGCTTGTGCGTTCTTACTCATGCTCTCTTTCTCAACTAAATAAATAAATAAAATCTTCAAAAAAAACAAACCAAAATAAAACCAATCATTTTCTTTGGAAGTGGTTGGGATGGTAGCAACTACCTTAACTGCCGCACACCACTGAAAACACAGCACCAGGAAGTCTCAGATGCTAAACTGTCTTAGAGAAAGTTTTCCAAAAGGAAGTGGCACTTAGCACCCCTCACTCCGAGGTCCTTTCAAGTCTCAGTTTTAAAGCAGGGCTCTGCAAACTTTTTCTGCAAAAGGCCAAGCAGTAAATGTTTAGGTTCTGTGGACACAAGTGGCTTCTGTCACAAAGACTCAACTCTGCTGGTGTAAAGATTTGGCCCAGAAGCCATCATCGGCGCACTGTTATTCGCTTCCAAAAGCTCAATACGTACTTGTTGTGAACAATGACCCGTTTCCCCAACTGAAAAGTTTGAAAACTCGTGGTTAACCTGGCACCCCCCATTTCCTTCTCCCACCTCTCTTCCTGAAAAGAGCCAGTGCTGTAGTAGCTCTCTGCCTGATGAAGCTAAGCCACTGTAAAACAAGCCAAATGAAGTTCCTTTTCTGAGCACTTTATTTTTATTTGTTTATTTTTAAATAGGCTCTACACCCAGCACAGAGCCCAATGCGGGGCGTGCGGGGCTTGAACTCATGACCTTGAGGTCAAGACCAGAGCTGAGATCAAGAGTTGGACCCTTAACCAGCTAAGCCACCCCAGCGCCCCTCTGAGCACTTTTAGATAACAGTTCTAAAACCTCTCTTCGTAAAAAGGGAGAAGGCAGCATCCTGCTACCAGGCATCAAGCCGACAGCTGACAGCAAGCGGGACTGAGCCATCATCTGGACCCCTACTTACAACGCAGCAAAAGGAAGTAATACACAAAACTGTATTTTTACCAAACATCAGCATGATAGAACCCTGCTTAGGGGGATGCATGAAGAAGAAAACTTACAGTACACAGACATGACAAATTGTTCTTAATTATTTCTTACTTCCCAAGAGTCACCTAGATGCTCCTTCATCCTTCAAAAAAACCCCACAGTATCAAAGTTCTATAGGAAATACCTCAGTCTAGAACGCCTCCTTTTGTCTTTATCCAGCCCTTCCCTCTGGAAAGGCAAAAGTGTAGTGAGCTTTCCCCTTCCGTCCCCATACAGTTCCCACGTAGGTGTTGCTGTATCTTTTTTTAATCCAAGAGAAGTAAAGAGATGTTTGGTTGTTTGAAATAATTCACAGAGTCCTTGGCAGAGCAGAGATTGAAGACAACATCCCTGCATCACCAACCTAAGTCTTCCTCCAAAGAGACCGTGAAGACTTTACCAGTTCCTTACAGAAATGGGAGCTGTACTCTCTGAGATGAAAACATTCTCTCATAAGCCCATTCGCGTTCCTGTGTTACAGTGATTTCTACAAAGAACAGCAAATTTGTGATGCCCACCATTACGGCTCTGGGCAAGCCAGGGCTGACTGCCCTTATAGACAGGGGACAATAGCTCAGTGATTTGCCATCGACAGTGCTAGAAGAGTTAAACAAACAAAACCACAGCAGGCCTTATAGCTCCCTGAAAGAGAAGCACGAACCACAATTCCACTTCAAGTTGTCTGGTATTTTTCCAGAAAATATTTTTCTAGTAATGAAGCAGACTGGCTTCATTCAACAAACTGTCTGACAACCCCCCCCCCTGCCATCACACCAGTGTGTTGGTACCACCTGGGACATCAAAATGGGCCAGATCCTGGGTCAACACAAAACCAGTAGAAGAGTATCTTTGATGTAGAGAATTCTGAAGCTTACCGGAACTCTACTGGAATTAATAGTCAATTCTACCAATGACGAGAATTCATTGACTTCCTAACTTTACAAACCGAGGGGCACATTTTTCATCTGGTGTATCCTTAAGTGCCCCTTGCACCAATTTCCTAAATGAACTTTAGTTTTGCATGAAAACAGACTTTCTTGGGAACTACAATGTAATATAAATACCAATAATAAGACATCTAACCCCACTTTCTTAAAAAAAAAAAAAAAAACAGAAACTGCAGTTTTCCTAATTTTAAAAAAGGGGAGGAGAGGGAACCTGGTAAGTAACTCTCTGTTCAAGATGTAAATTCCTATTTTTGAGATTTAATTGGCTGCATAGACGAGATGAGGCATAAGGAGTGCCAGTCATGGAAAAACCCACCCAGTAAAAGCAAACACATTCTTTTCCTCATAACATCGTTTTTATCCGGTTCTGTCTTTAAATACCATTACTTAGAAAACACTAAAAGTGGTAATTACTCTTCACAATGTTTACTCAACACCGTGACCCAGTTGGAGACCTTCTGTAGCCTGGTGGAAACCTCAGTGCTGCAGAGAATGAATGATTTTCAATTTAGAATAAATGTACTTCAAAGGAAAAGCATGGTGACTTCTAAATGGCCTGAGGATGGGAGCCCACTAAAGACGATGGAAGCAGCCCCAAATAAAATTAAAGACTGGTGTTGGCAAAGTTGAAAAGATCGCACGTCGTGTTTAGCGCTAAGCTTAACATCGTCTCTAAAATATCACGATGCAAGCTAGAATTCCGTTTACTGCAGTTTAGGAATGCACCCTAGACTTCTAAATCATCGTTTTACAGGATCTATATGGAAAATGTACTATTACTCAGTACCACTTATTACCAAAACAATCAACTGGGTTTAGCCCAAGGGGATTACAAATAAACCCTGAGAGGTGCCGAGGGGGTGGAGTGAAGGAAGAATTGTTGCAACACAAAGTTGATTCACCTGCTCCGGAGGTGGAGGTGGGGGTGGGGGTGGGGGTGGGGGTGGGGGCGGATCACACGGGCGCAGATTCCAAGACTACCCCGGTAACTAGAAACAGTGTGACCTTGTTCAAGCCAAGATGGACTGTTGAAAGATTTGATCTCCTGGATAAAAAAAGGGGGACTTCTCTGAACGTTCTTTGAGATACTTGCCAAGGTTCAAATATCAATTCATAAATAAGTCCAACCAAGTGTATGTGCCTCACTCAGCCGCTGGGAAAATTCATCCTTCATTCATCTAATCCGGCACAGTAAAGGCGCCCGGGGCACCCGCCGGCCTCCGCCCTCACCGAGGACGCTCCTCCATTCGTGAGCGTCCTGCGGGGTGAGTAGTGTGGGGGAAGTGTCGCTGCGAAGTTTAAGGGTAGCCTCGCACACCTAAAGTTAAGTTGAAAAAACTGCTGAATCAGGGTGCCCCCATTTTGCCAGATCCAGGCGATCGGATGCTCCCTTCCCTCACCCATCCTCCTACTCCGAAAAGAAACCGGATCCGCCTGTCCGCTCAGACAGAGGTCACCTGCGAAGAGCAGAGTGATGTCATTCGGCTACCCCTACAACCGCCCGCACAACAGCAAAGAGCCAAGAAATCTATGCATCACCAAAAGACAGGGCACCCTCCGGAAGGTGACCCTTCAGCGCAGCCTCGGGCCTGCGGGATGGGGTCGGGAGGAGGGTGAGCGCACTCGGAGCAGTGGCTAGTTTCCAGCATCCCCTCGCCTCGCCGCGCGGCGGCCGGGATGCTCCAGATTCCTACCGGACAGTCAGGTGTAGGGTACCGCGAAAAACGGGACGCAGCCCGTGAAGCCCCTGTAACCACCGAGGCCGAAGGCGTTAGGGACCACTCCCCCGGAGTTACGGGCGGCAACACCCAAGGCGTGTCCTGTGGCCACCAAGCCGGCTTCCGGCTCCGCGGGGTGTGCGCACCGCGGGAGGGCGCCGAGAAGGGCCCGGACGCCCGGGGCAGGGGGGAGGCGGGGCGCGGGAGCAGAGTGGCCGCGGCGGCCGGCGCGGCGGCGGGCCTCTACCTGTGGTGGAGAGCACGGTGCTGGCGAAGAAGAGCGCGGAGGTGAAGTCCCAGTTCCAGTTGCCCGAGGCGTTGCTGAGCACCGACACGCCGTAGTTGCTGGCCTCCAGCACGCGGCCCAGGAACTGCTCGAGCTGCTGCTCCGACAGGCACTCGTGCTCCTCCAGAAAGCGCCGCTTCAGCTTGCGCAGCTCCTGGCGCAGCAGGTCCTCGTAGGGCAGCTCCACCGACGAGAAGACCACGGCGCCGAAGACCAGGTAGAGCAGGTAGCCGAGCACCAGGAAGCCGAAGCACCAGGCCGAGCGGTGCCGCTCCACCAGGCGCACGCACGAGCTGCCGGCCAGGGACTGCAGCATCTTCCCCCGCCGCCGCCGCCGTCGCCGCCACAGCAGAGGCCCACGCCGCAGACCCGCCAGAGCGCGGCCCGCCGCCCCGCCGCCGCTCGGCCCCGCCCCGGCCCCGCCCCGGACAGACCCGGCCCCGCCCCCTCCCACCGCCCACTCCTCCACGCGCGCCCTCCGAGCTCCCCGGCGGCGCCGTCTGCCTGCGATTGGCTCGCCCGGGAGAGGTTTTTCTTCCTTCCTTTCCTGTTTCCCCGCAATATAAAAGGCCCCGATGATGTGGCGCTGACGTGGTTGCCGGCTCAGGTAACCGGAGAGTCGGCCGAGACCGCGTGGCAAACTTGGCCCCGCCGCCCGGGCTGGGCGCGCGGCCCGGGTGCCCCCGCCCATCGCGTGGTCCCGCGGAGTGGGCGCGGGTCGCTGGCGCCCAGATCCCCGGCCCCGCCGCCGCAGGCACCTCCTGCTCCCTCCCGGGTTCTGTAACCAAGCCCGGGCGGACCGCGGGCGGGGTGTGACAGCTTGCGTGGCAGTGCGCTGCCTGTCCAAGCCTCTGCTCCCAGCTACACCTGTTTCCCACCTATTTTTTTCTTAATCAAAGCCTGTATTACAGAATAGCGAGCTCTAGAATTCTTTCCTTCGTCTGCCTTATTGCCCCAAGGCTCGAGCAATCCGGTGCCAGTGATGATGGTGAAAATACCAAACCTCAAGTTTGGAAGGCACCTTGGTCATGGAAGTCTCTTCTCCGCCCCGCCCCCCCCACCCCTCCCAAGGAATCTGAGAGTAAAGGAGAATTTCGGTGAAGTCACATTTCTGAACTCTCGCTCTTTAAAACAGGGAGAGGGAAGGAAGGTCCCAATGTGCCAACTAACAAGAAATTGAGCTTTCCCAAGTGTTCTTTTTGAGGCGACAGGGTCAGTGAGCCACCTTACTGTGGGTGAGAGTAAAAACCGGTGCACCCTTTTGGAAAGGCAGCTTGGCAATACATTTCCAGAGCCTTGAAGCGTTTCTGTACTCTGACTCTATGATGTCTCCTAAGAACAAATAATAATGCAAAGATGTATAGACAAGGCTATTCATAAATAATACATATATATTATATATATGCAATACATATGTGTGTATATATCATGAAATAAGTAAGAATCAGGAACGATCAAATGTTCTAAGTAGGGGAATGGTTAAATAAATTATGGTAGCTCTACAGCGTGGCTATCATATAGCTATTAAAGATGTATTTGAAGACTATTGAAGCCTAAGCAATCTTATGGATTGAAGATACACAGTCTTATGTAGAGAATCTCAAATACATCAGCTGGCTCCCAGCAGGTGTCTTTGAGTGATAGTGGAGTACATAGGTGACTTTCATTTCTTGCACATTTTTATAGTTTTCAAATTTTCTGGAGAAATGTGGTTTTTTTTCCATGAAATTGATCTACTAGGCAGATAGAGTTCTATTTTACAATACAAAATACAAATATTTTATATCTTTGAGATTCTCCCAGCTGAACCTGACCTAACTCATGAGATATAATCACAAGGTTGCTGTTTTCAGACATTAAGTTCTGAGGTAGCTGTTTGTGTACTGACAGATCCGGAACAGCATGCGTCTCGATTATGCTGAACTTGACACATCATCATTAGAAGGTTTCTCCAGATGACTTTGTCATTGTCTCCCGTATTTCACTTCTCTGACTTAGAAATACACAAGTATTTCTGTGGTTTTGGCTCTCAGAGTGGACCTGAGTCTTGAGGACTGAGGTTGGCTCTTCTCGGCCCACTGCTCTGGACACGTTGTTCACCTGTCATCAGGGAATTTGGCAATCTCAGCAGTGTAAGGACTAGGACTTCTGTCAGCTGACTACTTCCCTCCTATGACCACGCGAGCTGGAGCTGACGTCTCTGCCACCCTACCCCCTCCTCAGCATAGCATAGGTCATCCCTTGCATTTCTCAGAAAAAAATAGGAATACGGAAGAAAACTCAGAGGAAAGGGTGGAGATTCACAAGAGAGGAGCAAGGGTGAAATGGGAGGGGGTGTGTCGGGTGTGAGAGACGGAGGGACTGCTTTCTGTATTGGTGTTCACATTAATTGACATAATTTGGAGACAAGCGACCAAGCTTTGTGAGAAACAAACCTTGCCCTTGGCACAGAGCCTTGCAAGTTAATTAGACTTAGGGATAATGATGTAAATGATCACTATTGTGCTGTATGATAATTAGACATAAATGGCAGGCAGTTTCTGAGAATAGGTTTAGTTCTCTCAACAGGTTGAGATGATGAGAACAATTTGTAGAGATGGTAGGTCTATAGGAAAGTCTTACACTTCCAAAAAGTGAAATTCACAAACACAGTGTGAGGGAAACCCAGCCCATCGGCAGGGAGTACAAAATATTAGAATATTAGCTTTTATAATTCTTTTTCTGGGTTTATACCCCAACGAGTTGAAAGCAGGAACTGGAAGAGGCATTTGTGCACCCATGTTCACAGCATTATTCACAATAGTCAAGGTGAGGAAGCACCCAAGTGTCCATCAACAGATGAATGGATAAGCAACACATAGTATAAACTTACAATGGAGTATTTTTCAGCCTTAAAAAAGAATGAACTTCTGACACACGCTGCAATATAAATGAACTTGAGGACATTTTGTTAAGTGAAATAAGTCAATCGCAAAAGGGTAAAAGCTGTATGATTCCACTTACAGGAGGTATCTAGAGTAGTCAAATTCACAGAGACAGAAAGTAGAATGAGTTGTGTTTGCCAGGGGCTGGGAAGAAAAGGGAATGAGGAGTTAGTGTTTAATAGGGATGGAGTTTTGGTTTTGCAAGATAAAAAAAATACTGGGGACGGATGGTGGTGATGGGGTTGCACAACAATATGAATGCCCCTGAACGGCACGCGTAAAAATGGCCAAGACGGTAAATTTCATGTTATGTGTTTTTTACCATAATTTAAAAAAATCTGGCTTGATAGTAGGAAGGCAGTCTTTAAGAATGGGCTGAAGCTATCCCACCAGCCCACGAGCTTCAGGCTGCACCCCGGATGTGGGTCTTTGAAGTAGACATCCTTCACTTCTGGAGAGAGTCGGACAGTCTGAGGAGTGGGGGCACTCAGTACAAGAAACCTCAGTGACCTGGCCCAGACCCCCTGAGGTAGACCTGCCCGGTGATGGGTCTGGAAACTGAGTTTGGAGAAATGGCAGAAGGATTCCGGGCATTTGCCCTGAGGAAAGAAAATTTAGGATGATCTGATTGCTGCATGCAAAGAAAAAAATATGTGAGTTCATTTTGTGTCTTCCAAAGGCAAAGCTAGGACTAACAGGGGGGGGAGATACAGGTATAGGACTTAGAAATCCCTGTAAGAGAGAATGTTCTAATTATGACTTGACTACCAGCGGAATGAGCTGCCTCTAGAAATAGGGAGCTCCGGCCACGAGTGCTCAAGCAGAAGGCAAACAATCACAAATTAGAAAGATACAATGGGGAGCATTTAACCTAGTAAGGTTCTCTCCAAGTCTGAGATTTTATGGGTGCAGCAGTTACAAGGTCAAGGGTGAGGGGAGGACAGGCGCGAGGCCAGTGAAATACAAAGTTGCCCTGCGCTGCCTCTGACAATTGTGGATGCCTAACCAGGAATCCCAACATGGTCCAGTCCTTGAGCCCCTAACTCCTGGTGGTACCATGACCACGTGTCAGGGGACCCTTACACAGTAGACGCCCAGCTTCTCTGTCATCTTTGGCAAAAGGGTGTTGCCATGTCCCCTCACTGTGGTGGGAGGGGTCCATCCTGTGAGAAACGCAGATCAAGTACAGCCTATAGGTAGGTCCTCCTGCCCACGCAGGCCTGTGACACACTGTCCACCGTGGCCTGAGGGATGCTCGTAATTTCCCTGCTCTCATCTCTGTCTCTTAACCATGCCTCCGATCACATTTTACCTGTGAGTCTCAAAACAGAATGGATCCCTACTCACCTCTTGCTCAGTATGCCCTCCATGCCCTCCATGGGTGCAAGAAATAAGGAGGGAAGGGGAAGGAAGATGGGGTTCTCCCGGAAGCAAGAGATCAAATAGAAGGGGGAGAAGCTGAAGCTCAAAAAAATTTTTTTTACTTAAAAGAAGAGCCATTTTAGAGAGTGTTCTAATGACATCCCTTGCTCTACCCTGCCGTGCACATTGGGAAAGTGTTTCCCACGCCCAGCAGCACACTCACCTCCCCCACCTCCCCCTCCCCCCTCTGTCTCCTACCTGCGAGCTCCTGCTGACCTGAGCTGTGGTCACCTCGCTGCTCACCCAGCACTTTAGCATTGTCCACAACCAGGTCATGTGTCCACAACCAGGTCATGTGTCTCAGCAGCGTGGAATGGGCTCCGCCAGGCTTGGTTATTCCATGATCTCAGACTACTACAGTGGGGGAGGTTATGGCCCTCATACTGGAGAAGAGAGAGAAAGAAGAGTTGGGCAATATCTTTGTTGCCTCCTGGAGTGGTCCCGCCTGGGGGCTGGCTCTCATCAGTGCTCCCCCCACGTGAGAGAGCACATGGCCCAGCACCTGGTTAAGCTCTTGGACGGCTCAGCACAAGCACTTCGTAATTGTTGTGTTTGCACACGGGAGCACGGAGTGTCTTCCAGAAGTTTTCCAGCACAGACTGGCTTCGAGCCAAAGGTCAGTGGTTTACCTTTTCAAGAACCTGCCTATTCAGGGAGCAAATCTTCAGATCTGGTCTCATCAAGATTCCCCCACTAAATCTTCCCGAACTCTAGGGCCAAGACTCCAAATGAAGTCTGTAAATTCTCACTCCACACTCTTCGGAATTTGCTCTATTAGTCTCTCCCTTCCATCCTGGAATAGTTTAATTCCCTCCATATCACATGCCACTTCCACTTAAAATTTCCTGTACTGCAAGACCCTATCCAGATCTGCCGTCGAGGCCACCTTTTTAAACTATCTAAATTGGGGCACCTGGCTGGTGCCGTCGGTTAAGCGTCAGACTCTCGGTTTCAGCTCAGGTTATGATCTCAGGGGTATGAGATCAGGCCCCCATCAGGCTCTGCACTCAGCGCAAAGTCTGCTTGGGGTTCTGTCTCCCCTCTGCCTCTGCCCCACCCCTGCTCTCTCACACTCTCTTTCTCTCTCTCAAATAAATAAGTATTAGAAAAAAAAACCTATCTAAACACACAAAATCCCCTTCCCCTCTCCATTTATCTCCCCCCTGATTTCATGCTACACACATGATCTGCTTGAGTCTCTAGGTCCCCTTCCAGGTGTCATTATTTTTATGAGTACGGTTGACCCTTGAACACTGTTTAAACTTCGTAGGTCCACTTATGTACGGATTTTCTTCTATACAATGCAGTACTGTAAATATACTTTCTCTTCCTTACGATTTTCTTCATAACATTTTCTTTTCTCTAGCTTACTTTGTTATAAGAATACAGCATATAATATATAGGACATATAAAATATGTATTAACCGACTATGTTATTGGTAAGGCTTCTAGTCAGTAGTTGGCCATTGGTGGTTAGGTTCTGGGAGAGTCAGAAGTTATTTCTGTGGGTTTGCAACTGCATGGGGGATTGGTGCCCCTAACCCAGCACTGTTCAAGCGCCAACGGTAGATGCTTCGTCTGTGAGAGTGTATACTCTTGGGAAGGATCCCTGTGTCTCTTAGTACTTTGTATCCTTGATAGCACTCAGTATAATTTTTTCACATGATGTGTATACCATAAATCCTTTTGATTGTTTGATTAATAAATAGTCACAATGATTACACTTTCCCCAGGCAGGAAAAATCTGTTTAGTGAGAAATATTTTTAGAACCATGGTCAACCACCCTGTGCTTATGCAATAAGTATTGGTCATTGTTTTCAATGTGAGGAAGCTGGTTCTTAGCACAAGGACCTGTCTGAGGAGCCCCAGACAGGGAAGTGATTTACTCCGGGGCTAATTTTGTTCTATTGGATTCTAGCATTTTCCATATATAAAGAAGACTTTTCAGGTTCTTTTTTATTCAATGGAAGGCAAAACTTGTCTATTAGACTTTAATTTTGAATGCTTGCCCTTCACATCAGCTTTGAAATAAGACACAATAGAACACAATAAAACGTAATACACTGTTATAAATGCTAGACGGAGCAGGACTATGGCCATGACCATACCCCTAACATGACTGATTGGACTGGGATAAAGCTTGAACCAAAGCTGGTCAACCAATGATTGTTTGTCTACCAACACATTCACCGCAATTACTGGAGAACCCAGGGGAGATTCTCAGGCAGCGGTGGGCACTGTGGCTGAAAGGGATCAGGTGCAAGAGAAGAAAACTGCCTGTGTGAAAAATAAGAAAGGAAAAGACAGAAGAGCAAGCCTCAGTGAAATGAGAGAGGCAGAGGGAGATTGTGTAGATGGAGCAGTACTAGGCAGTGAGCAAGCAAAATAGCCAGGGAAGACAATGTCCCCAAAATGCTCGACTGTGCAAATGGATGAGAAAGTACAGAGTTAGAGGAACATACAGAATGTTACCTATTATTTTAAGATGAAAGAGTTTCTAACAGAAAGACATTGGAAACAATCAAGAAAGGGACTGGGAAGTGGAGCAGGAAGAAAACCAGGGGAGAACGGTGACCTGTAAGACAAAGTAGGAGAGAGATTAAGCAGGAAAATACTCAGGAGTGTTGGATGCTGCAGGAGGACACACAAGGGGAAGAGTGAGATGTGACCATCAAGGAGCCGTTGGAAACCTATCCCATGTAGTTCTAGAGGGCCTGGGAGCTACTGCAGTTAAGAAAAGTGAGGTGGAGGAGTGAACACCGTAAGCCCAGAACATTAGCTCTGGCTAGTCTGTGGGAGGAGAGGGAGCTACTGTTGGGGATGTAGGATGGGGGCGGGGGTAGTTGTTGTGTGGACATGTTGTGTGCTTAAGATGGGAGAGACTGGGAGACACTTGAGCATGACTGTGCATTGTGGGGAAGGAGCCAATGGAGAAACGGGGTTTAAAGCAAGAGAGGAAAGAAGAGACATTTGATAAAGAATAGTTCCAGAGGAAGTAAGGACGACTGTAATCCATAGCATAGAAGTAGACAAAGAAAAAGAGAAAGCAAGTGGTTGGACTGTTCATTCATTCGTTTATTGCTTCATTTAACAAAGAGAGATTGAATACCTGCCATGTAACAAGACTTGTGCTCGGCTCAGAGAATGTAATAGTGAGCAACATGATTATGTTTCTTGTCTTAAACATATTCAAATGAGTCAAACATTAACTAAATATGAAGAGCAAGGTGCAGGGAACTATAAGGCGGATAACAGGGAGGTCTGTCTGAATATGGGAATCAGAAAGGCTTCCCTGAATCAATCTATTTGAGCTGAGCTGAAAGATGATTGGAATGAACTAAAAGAAAGAGGCAGGACCAAGGGAGGATCTGGAACTAGTGGGAAAAGAGGCCGTGAAGCTGGTGGGGCCAGATCACACAGGACCTTGCAAGGCAGATTAGGAATATGGGTTTTTTTCTTGGAATCCAGGGAAGTGTTTCCAGCAGAAGAATTTACATTTCAAAATGGCCACTTTGCAGTGTGAAGAATGGGCTTGAGTAGAGCAGGAGTGGATGCCACAGAACCATTGGATTGGGAAGGAGTGTTCCAGAAAGAGAATGATGACAACTTACCTCCATGGGTAAATTCAGTAAAGGCAGGGATTACTGTTCTGTAGCCTCAGCACATACAGCAGGATCTGGCACATAGTGAGAGTTCGTGGGAATGAAAATGAATGAATGAATGAATGAATGAGAGCAGAAGGGCATAGACTTGAGGGGTCTCCAGGATTTGGGTGGGTAGGTGGGTGTAGGTGGTGGGTAGGTGGGTGTAGGTGGTAAGAAAGACATCAGGTTTCTGGCTTGTGGGCAGAAATGGTGGTGGCACCATTAACCGAAGTTGGGAGGAGGATAAGTTTGCAAGAAAAGCTCATGATCTCAGTTTAGGACAAGCGGAGTCTGAGTAACTCTTCAGATATGCAAGGGAACATGTCCCACTAGGCAGCCGTATATACAAGCTTAGAGCAAATTCTGGTGGAGATGGAAGTCAAAATGGTGGGTTATCCAATGTAACATTCATCTATGGAACATTTCTAGAGAATGACAGCCTTGGCTTTACAATGGAAGAGAATAACTGAAGTTTAGTAAAGGTATAAGATTATTGTCATAAAGAAGGACAAGAACATATAGATGTTGGTTGCTGGATGAGACACCACATGGATGTCTTTTTCTTCATGGGCTTAACAACAGCAACAAAAAAGAACAAAGAGGAATGATAATAACTCATCGCCTGTCTCTACCTACAATGAGAATCAAGGAAAACAATTTTCACACAAGTATATAATGGAGCACTATGGAAAGGTAAGACATGGAGGCAATGAGTTTTCACAGATGAGGTGTGTTAAAAGCCCCAAGTATTCAGATGAAAGACACATTGTGAACTGCGTTGGGTTACCCCAAGTGTCTTCTTGAGGGAAGTCATTCTTGAGCTAGGACTGCAAATACCAGGTGGTAGATACAGACCTGTATTTTTAAAAAAAAGAAAGAAAGAAAAAGAAAATATTTGAGACAAGAATTAGCAAGCCACAGATTGACCCGAAAATTAACATTTAATTGAAGGCAGACTCTAAGTAAAGAAACAAATTAGAAAGAAAAGGTATATGGATCTGCCACTACTATTTTTTTTTAATGATCAAACATGTGGTTTTATTCTCCACAGAAGAATTTTTGTCTATTCTTTTCAATATAAAGTGGTATCAACGTCTATTTTATTCGGGAAAGGAGGACATAAAATCATCAGGATGTCAAAGTAAGAGGAAGAGAGTCTGCAACACATTGTGTGCGTGTACCCCAGGCTCCGCACCTAGACCATATCAAGAGCTAACGTCAGAGCCGTGCAGGGCCCAGAGCAGCCCCTTGCCCAAAGCTCGCCTCCTGGTCAGCCTCATTGGGTATTGGTGAAACCATATCCCATTACTGGCTCTCTTTGGACACCCGAATCCACTAAGACACCCGAATAGAAAGGTTTGGGGCTTCTTCCTCGTGGTGTCTGAGCTGTTCCAACAGAATGTGAAATAGTAGGACTGCTGTGGTGCAAGAATTCAGAGTTTTGCTCTAGTATTTTGTATGCTTGCCCTGTACTTGCTTTTAGAGCAAAGCTGCTGTCTCAGTGGCCACCCCCTGCTGACCGGTGGTCACCTGCAGTGACGTGTCAGGACACGAGGGACAGCCCCTGAGAGTTTTGGCCTCCCGGGCTATTTCATCAAACACTAATCTAGGTACTGCTATAAAGGGACTTTGCAGATGGCATTAAGGTTACTAATAGGTGACCTGAAAACAAGGAAATTAACCTGGATTATCCAGAGGGAGCCTGCGTAATCGCGGGAGCCCTGAATATCAGAAGAAGGAGGTCAAAGAGTCCATCAACGAGAGAGGTGACGAGGCAAAGAAGAAGTCAGGGAGATTTGAAGCATGGGAGGGAGTCACCAGCCAGGAACTGTAGATGCTTCTAGAAGCTGAGAACAGCTCCCACCTGACAGCCAGTCGGGACATGGGTACCTCAGTCAACCAGGAACCAGATTCTGCCCACGTTCTTCCCAAGTGCCTCCAACAAGGGGCCCTGCTGATACCTCAGTGGGGCCCAGTGAGACAAGGCAAAGGAGGCTGACCCCGGCCCCGAACAGCTGTGTAAGGTTTAAGTTGTGTGACCCTGTGAGTTTGTTTCCTCAGATGGAAACAGGAACAGCATTAATGTGACCTCACGGGGTTGGGAAGCGTATGTGTGAGGGGATGGTTTTGGTCTGAAAGGCTTATGGAAGATAACGTGAAGGTACTTTGTAAACCAAGAAATAGTGTCGAGGTGCTGGTTAATACTAAGGACAAAGTCGTTACCCCACTCCTCCATCATTATCTCAGTGTTAAGGAGCAGAGAAGTCCTTTGTTTCTTACCTTCCCCACCTCTGCCCACCTTTTTCACATCAGGGACTTCTCAGGGCATGTAGATCTGAACGGCGACCAGATGTACTCAGCTCGCCACAGACATAAATCCCCAGGAAACAAAACACGTAATTTCTTTTAGACTGACCCAGAACTTGTAAGCTTTAAGTATAAGCTACATTCTACCAAGTCTAAAGGGGACCTAGACCTACAGGCTGAGATCTCATCCCGAGTTCATTGCCCAGCAAGAAAATAGCAGGATTAAAATAAACAAGTACTACTAATAATGATGCCTATTACTTATTTAGCGATAAGCATTGGACTAAATGATCTCTTTTTTTAAATTAATTTATTTGAGAGAGAGAGAGAGAGAGAGAGAGAGCATGGGGCATGGGGCAGAGAGAGAGCGAGTCTCAAGCAGGCTCTGCACTGAGTGTGGAGCCCAACACAGGGCTCCGTCTCATCCCCCTGAGATCACGACCTGAGCAGAGCTGGAGGCTTTATGTGGAATCTAAATGATTTCTATTTCATTTCATTTCAGCTCCTACAAGTTCCTAAGTAGGAGCAGCCATCCCCATAAGGTTGATGAAATGGAGGTTTAGGGAAATTAAGTAACTTGCCTGAGGAAAACAGCTCCTATGTGACAGTACTGAGAATAAGGCAAGTTTGCTGAACACAGCGGCTTCCCTTTTCCCGTCATTTCATCCCATCCTTGTAGCTATAATTGCAGAACTCTGTAAAAATGCCTGCACTTGCAAAATGTAAGAGATTCAAGTCTTTACCAGAAACTTTATGATATAAAATATTTATATTTCTGTAAGTTGGTGAGTTTATAGGGTTTTATTTCTTGCTACTTCTAATTCATATATATAACACAACCTAATTATATATGTATATGGCTTATTATATATACACAATATGTCATACATACATATACACAACATATACACACACACAACTGCATTTTAAAATTATGGGTACAGCCACACACATGGATTTTTTCCCTTGCTGTTTCTTTCATTCACATTTTCTATTTAATTCTTTTCCAATATTTTTCCTCTCTTCTCTCTTTCCTACCTGATCTTTCTCTTCTATTCTTTTTTCTTTAAATAGGCTCCACACCCTGCATGGAGCCCAACACAGGTCCCGAACCCACGACCCTGAGACGAAGACCCACACTGAGATCCAGAGTCAGATGCTCAACCGACTGAGCCATCCAGGCACCCCTCTCTTTTGTTCTTTATTATTCTATTCTTTTTTAATTGAAGTATAGTTGACACACAATGTTACATTAGTTTCAGGTCTACAACACAGTGATTTGACAACTCTATACTATATTATGTATATATACATACAACTCTATACTTACGCTACACTCACCACAAGCGTAGCTACCACCTGTCAACATGCAATTCTATTACAATACCTTTCCCTGCATTCCTTCTGTTGTATCTTTCACCCAGGTAATGTATTCTTCCATTACTTGAAGCCTATATCTCGCACTCCCCTCCACCCGTTTTGCCCATTGCCCCCCCCCCACCCCCCGCAACTCAGCTTGTTTTCTGTATTTATGGGTTTGTTTGTGTTTTTTATTTGTTTTATTTATTTGTTTTTTGTTTGTCATTTGTTTTGTTTTTCAGATTCTACATATAAATAAAATAGTATGGTATTTGTCTTTTTCTGTCTGTCAGCATAATACCCTCTGGGTCCATCCATATTGTTGCAAACGGCGAGATCTCGTCCTTTTTATGGCTGACTAATATTCCATTGTGTATATATGCCACCTCTTCCTTATCCACTCGTTTATCACCGGACACTTGGGCTGTTCCCATATCTCGGCTGTTGTAAATAATGCTGCTGTAAGCGTAGGGTGCATGTATCCCTTTGAATTAGTGTTCTAGTCTGACTCTTGATTTGGGCTCAGGTCGTGATCTCAGCGTTGTGAGATCGAGCCCCACACTGGGCTCTGCACTCAGCGTGGAGTCAGCCTGAGATTCTCTCCCTTTCCCTCTCCCTCCCCTTCTGCCCCACTCATGATCTCTTTCTCTAAACTAACTAAATAAAATCTTTCAAATAGTGTTCTTCTGTTCTTTGGGTAAATACCCAGTAGTGTGGTTGCTGGATCATAAGGTATTATCATAAGGTACTATTTTTAATATTTTGAGGAACTTCATATTATTGGAGGCACCAGTTTGCATTCCCACCAACAATGCATGAGTGTTCCTTTTTCTGCACATCCTCATCAACACTTGCTGTTTCTTGAGTTGTTGATTTTAGACATGCTGACAGGTGTGATGTGATGTCTCATTGTAGTTCTGATTTGCACTTCCCTGATGCCAAGTGATGTTGAGCATCTTTTCGTGTGTCTGTTGGCCATCTGGGTGTCTTCCCCGGAGAAGCATCTGTTCATGGTTTCTGCCCAATTTTTAATTGGATTATTTGTTTTTCGAAGGTTAAGCTTTCTAAGTTCTTTATATATTTTGGATGCTAGCCTTTTATCAGATATGTCACTTGCAAATACCTTTTCCCATTCAGTAGGTTGCCTTTTAGTTTTGGTGATTGTTTCCTTTGCTGTGCAGAAGCGTTTTATTTTGCTATTGTTCCAATAATTGATTTTTGCTTTTATTTCTCTTGCCTTGGGAGACATCTAGAAAGAAGCTGCTATCATTGATATCAAAAAAGTTACCTGTGTTCTCTTCTACAGTTTGTATGGTTTCAGATCTCATATTTAGGACTTCCATCCATTCTGAATCTTTTTTGTGTGTGTATGGTGTAAGAAAGTTGTCCAGTTCCAGTCTTCTGATGTTGCTGTCCAGTTTTCCCAGTACCATATGTTGAAGAGACTGTCTTTTTCCCATTGGATATTCTTTCCTGCTGCATCGAAGATTAATTGACCATATAATTGTGGGTTTCTTTCTGGGTTTTCTATTCTGTTCTATTGATTTGTGTGTCTATTTTTGTGCTAGTACCATACAGTTGTGATTACTACAGCTTTATAATGTAACTTGAAGTCCAGAATTGTGGTGCCTCCAGCTTTGCTTTGCTTTTTTAAGGTTGCTTTGGCTATTAGGGGTCTTTTGTGGTTCTGTACAAATTTTAGGATTGTTTGTTCTATTTCTGTGAAAAATGCTGTTGGTATTTTGATAGGGATTGCATTCAATGTGTAGTGTGCTTTGGGTAGTATAAACATTTTAACAGTATTTGTTCTTCCAACCCATGAGCATGGAATGTCCTTCCATTTCTTTGTGTCATCTTCTATACCTTTCATCAGTGTTTTATAGTTTTCAGAGTATAGCTCTTTCACCTCTTTGGTTAGGTTTATTCCTGGTATCTTATTATTTTGGGTGCAATTATAAATGGGATTCTTTTCTTAATTTCCCTTTCTGCTGCTTCATTATTGGTGTATACAAATGCAACAGATTTCTGTACGTTGATTTTGTATCCTGCAACTTTATTGAATTCTTTTATCAGTTCTAGCAGGGTTTTTTTTTTTTTTTTTTTTTTGGTGGCGTCTTTTGGGTTTTCTATATATAGTATGGCATCTGCAAATAGTGAATGTTTTACTTCTTCCTTATGGTTTTGGATTCCTTTTGTTGTTGTTGTTGTTGTTGTTGTTGTTGTCTGATTGCTGTGGCTAGGACTTCCACTACTGTGTTGAATAAAAGTGGTGAGAGTGGACAGCCTTGTCTTGTTCCCAGTGTTAGACGAAATGCTCTCAGTTTTTCCCCATTAAGCATGATGCTAGCTATAGGTGTTTCATAGATGGCCTTTATTGTGTTGAGGTATACTCCCTCTAAAGCTATTTTGTTGAGGGTTTTTAATCATGAATGAATGTTGTCCTTTGTGAAATCTTTTTTCTGTGTCTATTGAAATGATCATATGGTTCTTATTCTTTCTCTTCTCGATGTGATGTTATCATATTGATTGATCATGCGAATACTGAGCCACACTTATAACCCAGGAATGAATCCCACTTGATCATGGCGAATGATATTTTTAATGTTTTGTTGAATTTGGTTTGCTAGTATTTTGTTAAGAATTGTTGCATCGATGTTCAGCAGGGATATTGGCCTATAGTTCTCTTTTTTAGTGGTGTCTTTATCTGGTTTTGGTATCAGGGTAAGGCTGGTCTCATAGAATTAATTTGCAAATTTTCCTTCATTTTCTGTATTTTGGAATAGTTTGAGAAGAGTAAGCATTAGCTCTTCTTTAAATATTTGGTAGAATTCACCTGTGAAGTTATTTGATCCTCCATTTTTGTTTGTTGGGAATTTTTTGATTACTGAGTCAATTTCTTCGCTGGTTATTGGTCTGTTCAAATTTTCTATTTCTTCCTGTTTCAATTTCAATTATATGTTTCTAGGAAGTTATCCATCTCTTCTAGGTTGTCCAACTTGTCCATATTTAGTTTTTCATAATATTCTCTTATGATTGTTTGTTTTTCTGTGGTGTTGTTATTTCTCCTTTTTTTATTTGTGATTTGTTTATTTGAGTCCTTTTTCTTTCTTGGTAAGTCTGGCTAGAGGTTTCTCAATTGCATTGATCTTTTCAAAGAACCAGCTCCTGGCTTCATTGATCCGTACTATTGTTTTTGTAGTTTCTGTATCATTTATTTCTGCTCTAATCTTTATTATTTCCTTACTTCTGCTGGTTTTGGGTTTTATTTGTTGTTCTTTTTCTAGCTCCTTTAGGTGCAAAATTAGGTTATTTATTTGAGATTTTTCTTGCTTTTTGGGATCAGCCTGTATTCCTATAAACTTCCCTCTTAGAACTGCTTTTGCTGCATCCCAGAAGTTGTGGACCATTGTGTTTTCATTTTCATTTGTTTCCATGTAATTTTTCATTTCTTCTTTGATCTCCTGGTTGACCCGTTCGTTGTTTAGTAGCATGTTATTTAACCTCCATGTGTTTGTGGTCTTTCCAGATTTTTTCTTGTGGTTGACTCCTAGATGCATAGCATTGTGGTGAGAAAAGATGCATGGTATGACTTCAATCTTCTTGAATTTGTCGAGGCTGGTTTTGTGGACTAATATGTGTTCTATTCTGGAGGATGTTCTGTGTGCACTTGAAAAGAATGTGTATTCTGCTATTTTAGGATAGAATGTTCTGACTATATTTGTTAAATCCATCTGGTCTAGTTTATTATTCAAAGCCATTGTTTCCTTGTTGGTTTTCTGTTTAGATGATCTGTTCATTGATGTAAGTGGGGTGTTACGGTCCCCTATAATTATTATTGATTAGTTCCTTTATGTTTGTTATTAACTGTTTAATGTATTTGGGTGCTCCTATGTTGGGTGCATAAACACTTACAATTGTTAGACCTTCTTGTTGGATTATCCCCTTTATTATTACATAGTATCCTTCTTTGTCTTTTATTACAGGCTTTGTTTTAAAGATTTATTTATTTATTTGCGAGAGAGAGTGAGCAAGTGCAGCAGGGAGGGGCAGAGGGAGAGAGAGAGAATCTTTAAGCTGACTCCATGCTGAGTGTGGGTTCTGATATGGGACTCGATCCCACAACCCTGAGGTCCTGACTGAGCCGAAATCAAGAGTTGGATGCTTAACTGACTGTGCCACCCAAATGCCCCACAGTCTTTGTTTTAAAGTCTATTTTGTCCAATATAAGTATTGCACTCCATCTTTCTTTTGACATCCATGTACATGATAGATATTTTTCCATTCCCTCACTTTCAGTGTGCAGGTGTCTTTATTTATTTTTAAAGATTGTATTTATTCATTTGAGAGAGAGAGTGAAAGGGAGCATGAGCAGAGGGAGGGACAGAGGGAAAGGGAGAAGCAGACTCCCTGCTGAGCAGAGCTCGATCCCAGGACCCCAAGATCAGGACATCAGGGCCTGAGCTGAAGGCAGATGCTTAACTGATTGAGCCACCCAGGCACTCCTGCAGGTGTCTTTAGGTCTAAAATGGGTATCTTATAGGCAGCATATAGATGGGTCTTGGGTTTGTTTTTTTTTTTTTTTCATCCATTCTGCCACCCTACATCTTTTGATTGGAGCATTGAGTCCACTTACATTCAAAGTAATTACTGATAGATACATATTTATTGCCATTTTATTATTTGTCTTGTGGTTGTTTCTGAAGATTTTCTCTGGTCCTTTCTTGTCTTTCTTTCTTCCATGTTTTGCTGATTTTCTTTAGTGATATATTTGAATTTCTTTCTCTTTAGTCTTTGCATATTTACGTTGTTTTTGATACATGGTTACCATTAGGCTCGTATATAACCTCTTCTGCATAAAGTGATCTATATTAAGTTGATGGTCACTTAAGTTTGAACCCGTTCTTTCCTCCTCTCCTCTTCACATTTTAGATATATGTTATTATTTTATTTACACTCCTTATGAATTCCTTGACTTATTTTTTGAAATTTAAATTTTTTTAAACGATTTTATTTCTTTATTTGAGAGAGAGAGGGAGAGAGAGCAAAAGTAGTGGGTGGGGCAGAGGAAGAGGGAGAAGCAGACTCCCTGCTGAGCAGGGAGCCCACCTTAGGGCTGAATCCCAGGACCCTGAGATCATGACCTGAGCTGAAGGCAGATGGTGAATTGACTGAGCCACCCAGGTGCCCCTCCTTGATGGATTTTCTTACAGAAAATTTCATTTTTACTGCTTTTGTGTTTCTTACCTTTATACTGTCACTTCGGTCTCTCCTTTCCACTCAAAGAGTCCCTTTCAATATTTCTTACAGGGCTGGTTTAGTGGTGGTCATGAACTCCTTTAGTTTTTGTTTGCCTGGGCAATTCTTTATCTCTCCTTCTATTCTGAACAATAGCCTTTGGAAAGAGTACTCTCCGGCTGCAGATTTTTCCCATTTAGAAGTTTGATTATATCCTGCCACTTCCTTCTGGCTTGCAAAGTTTCGGTTGAAAAATCTCCTGCTAGATTTATGGGGTTTCCCTTCTGAGTGAATGACATCTTTTATCTTGCTGCCTTTAAATTTTTCTCTTTATCCCTATATTTTGCCAATTTAATCACAATGTGTCTTGGTGTTGGTCTGGTTTTGTTCATTCCACTGGGGGTTTTCTGTGCCTCTTGGATCTGATTTTTGGTTTCCTTCCCCAGATTAGGGAAGTTTTCAGTTATTATTTCTCCAAATACATTTTCTGCCCCTTTTTCTCTCCC
Organism: Ursus maritimus; assembly: GCF_017311325.1. Lineage (NCBI taxonomy): Eukaryota > Metazoa > Chordata > Mammalia > Carnivora > Ursidae > Ursus > Ursus maritimus. Next base: position 69,823,434 of record NW_024426885.1, on the reverse strand, counting down.
TTTTTCTTCCGAGATCCCTATAATATGAATATTATTATGTTTGGTGGAGTCACTAAGTTCCCTAATGCTATTCTCTTTTTGCATAATTTTTTTTCTCTTTTGTTCAGCTTGATTACTTTCCATTACTCTGTCTTCTAGGTCACTAATTCATTCCTCTGCTCCTTCCTTCACTCCATCGAGTGTGTTTCTCATTTCATTTCATTTATTGTGCCCTGTATCTCTGCTATGTTTTTCCTCATTTCTGTGCTAAAGGCCTCACTCATGTCTTCCACTTTTGTTCTCAAGACCAGTGAGCGTTTTAATGATCATTACTTTAGATTCTCTATCAGGCCTGTTACTTCTACCTGTTTCACTTAGATCTCTGGCTGTGGCCTTGTCCTGTTCTTTCATTTGGGATAAATTCCTCTGTCTCCTCATACTTTCTGCCTCTCTGTGTCTGTTTTTCTGTATTAAGAAAGTCAGCTGTTTCTCAGAGTCCATAGTCTCTCGTGCTTCATTCCCCCCTCTGATTACACCCCCCCTTTCTTTATCCCTTTCTTCTCCTACCGATCTTCCTAGTTGGGGAGGTGGGTGGGGGAATGGGATAGGCTGGTGATGGGTAGTAAGGAGGGCACGTATTGCATGGTGCACTGGGTGTTATACGCAACTAATGAATCATCCAACTTTACGTCAAAAACGAGGGATGTACTGTATGGTGACTAACATAATATAATAAAAAAATATTATTATAAAAAAACAAAATAAAATCAGGAAAAGAGTAAAAAAGGAAAAGAAAGAAGGAAAGTCAGCTGTGTCTTCTGCTCTTGAAAGTAGTGATTTTATGAAGAAGAGGTCCTGGAGTTCCCCGCAGTGCACTGTCTCCTGCTCCCCAGAACATGGAACTTCAGGAGAGTATCCTGTGTGTTTTTCTCACACTCTGCTATTGTGTCTGAGCCACTTTTCCCTTCAGTGCAGCCATCTTCACTGACTCTCTACCTGTTTTGGGCTGTGGTTGTTCTGGTAAGACCCAGGCAGGGCAGCTGTGGGGGAGGGGAGCATGCCTGCTGGGGAACTTGGGAACAAGGCTGCAGTTCTAGCAAAATTTGCGCTGGGCCACTAGTTCTCTGCTGGATCCCCTGAAATGCTGCAGTGCCCAGGCCTTGCTTGGTGGCTGGGTGTGGTGCTGTGTCGAATGTGGGCAGTGTGCAGTGGCAGTTAGGCACAGGTCAGCCGGGTGGGACACCTGGGCAGCTTTAACAGAACTTGCTGTGAGCCCAGGGCCAAGGCCAGCAGGCTTGGAGTGGGCAAGACTTCAGGAGAAATTGTGGGCATTGTGCATTGCTAGTGGGTTAGGTAGCAAGCATCTGTGCACTGCTGCCTCCAGCAGGTGTCTCTGTGTTTATGCTGGGGCAGGGGAGGAAAATTGGCACCTTCCTGCCAGCTCTCTCATTTTTGGAGAAGTCCCCCAACAGGCTCTGAAATGAGTATGGACAATTATGTCTCCTGTTTGCCCCTGGCATTGTGCAAACTGTCCTTTTTATGTTGCCTTTCTATTCAGGCTGCTGTCTCTTTAAGGCGGGGGATCCAGCTAGCACTTACCCTCCAGGTCCACCCAGTGCCCAGTGCCGAGTCAGCTGACTTTTAAAGCTCCAGGCTCCAAATCTCACTGGTTATACAAATCCATGGAATTCACCCCTCTTGGTTTTTAAAGCTAAATGTTATGGGAATTTGTCTTCCCCATGTGAGCTTCCTGGTACAAGGGCCTGTTTCTCTGCCCTCTCCGTGTGCACAGCTCCCTCCCCACTGTGGGCAGCCTGCCTCCACCTTTCTGACCTTCCTAACCTTTCAGTTGCAGCTTTTCTCTGTATCGAGTTGTGACCTTTGTTCTTCCAGTCTTCAGATCACTCTTAGGTTTTTCGACTTGGATGTCGGCGGCATCTAATTGAACACGTGGGACAGGGTGAGCTCAGGGTCCTCATACTCCATCATCTTCCCAAGCTCCTCTCTTGGAGTCTGCAATTTAGCTAACGGTATTGTACCAATGTTAATTTCTGAATTTTTCACGATTGTACCACAGTTTTACAAGCTATTAACATTAGGGTAAGCAGAGTGAGGAGCATAGAGGAACTCTCTGTACTATTTTGTACTTTTTCTGTAAGCCTGAAATTATTTCAAAATGAAAAGTTAAAAGAGAAAAAGACTAGCAATATCAAGTGTTGGCAAAGATGTAGAGTCCCTGGGGGTCTCATTGATTGTTGGTGGGAATATGAAATGTTGCAATCAGTTTGGGAAACATTTTGATACTTTCTCATAGTTAATCATGCAAATTATCCTGTGACCCAGCGGTTCTAAGTATATATTCCAAAAAGATGAACACCGTCATTGACTAGAGTTGAAAACAGTGTGTTGTATAATTGAAATTTGCTAAAAGAGGCGACCTTTGGTATTCCCACCAAAAACAAAAACAGAAACAAAAAACCTAAATATGTCAGATGCTGGATGTGTTCCTTAACTCATGGGTGGAAGACTTTTATGATGTATACAGTTATCAAATCATCACTCTGTGCACTCTAAATCTTACAATTAGGGGCGCCTAGGTGGCTCAGTTGGTTAAACGCCTGCCTTAGGCTGGGATCGAGCCTGTCCTGGGATCGAGCCCCGCATTGGGCTCCCTGCTCAGCACGGAGTCTGCTGCTCCTTCTCCCTCTGACCCTACCCCCCCACCACCACTCATGCTCTCTCTCTCTCTCAAATGAATACATTTTTAAAGTCTTTAAATCTTACAATTTTATTTGTCAATTATAACTCAACAAATTTTTTTTAAAAAATGAGGAAGGGCTCTTAAAAACAAAGAAGGAAAAAGTCACCAAAAGGCTTGTTTTCAAACATTTATAGTAGCTTTATTTATAATACAATTTGTTCAAATTACATGAATTCATGTAAAGGAGTTGTCCCCAGTAATGAAGGAATAAACTCCTGATACACACAACAGCATTCATGAATCTAAAGACAATATGTTGTGTGAAGAAGTAAGGCATGAAATAACACGTACTATGTGGTTTCGTAAATACGAAATTCTAGCAGGTGAAAGTAATCTACAGTGGTAGTGATCAGATTGGTGCTGCCGGCAGTGGGAGAGAGACTGACTGCAAAGGGGCAAGAAGAACTTTCTGGGGAGAGGTAAATATTTGTACGTTGCCTGGAATGGTGGTTGCACAGGTGTATATTGGAAAAGTTATCCTCTGTGTGCTTGAATATATGAATGTTACTATATGAAAATTATGTTATGTAATGATTTTTAAAATGAAAAGAAAATGATGTATTAAATATCTACTAGGTTTTAGAAAGAAGGCAATATTCTGGGTATTTCAAAATGTTGAGTCCCCGTCCTCAACAAACACACAGGTTGTAGGGTGAACAGATGATTACAATACACTTCTGTGAAGAACGAGAGCTCGGACTTCTGTCAGATCATGTAGGTTCAAATATCATTTCCCCCTCTATTGTTAATGCAAAATTTGTAGAATTATATGAACTTTCTAAGACTTGGTTTCTTCTTTTTCTGTAAAAATGAGAATAATAAATGTACCAAGCACTCGGGGTTGGGAAGATAAACAAGACATTGCATGTAAAGTGTTTCGCACGCACAACGTAGGACAGAGAATGCTCTATAAATCCTTCCGCTTGTTGTAAAATTTCACAGGGGCAGGCACTGCATCTGATTAGCTCCTGGGGAAGCTGTAGAATCTTTTGTGGTGCCTGTCATGGGGTAGATGTGAAATAAATATTTGTGAAATGAGTAAATGGAGGAACCAGGAGGCAGCCAAGGGTAGGGAAGGGAGAAATGGGGCTCAGGGTGAGGGAGGATTGCTCGGGGGAGTGGTGGCTTCCTTTGTCTTCCATTCTAGGGCATTTTTCGTCCCCTGGCCAAGCTCCTCTTCTCCTTCTTCTTCTTCTTCTTCTTCCTCTTCAAAGATTTTATTTATTTACTTGTCAGAGATAGAGAGAGAGAGCACAAGCAGGGGGAGCGGCAGGCAGAGGGAGAAGGGGAAAGCAGGCTCCCCACAGAACAGGGAGCCTGATGAGGGGATCGATCCCAGTACCCTGGGATCGTAACCTGAGCCAAAGGCAGACGCTTAACCGACTGAGCCACCTGGGCGTCCCTGGCCAAACTCTTCAGAGATGGTTCTTTATCTTCAGAAACATTATGCACATTTTTAATCTTTCTCTTTTTGCTCAGATCTATCTCTCTGCCTGAAATGACTGTCCTCTCTGTCATCCCCCACTTTAAGGCCTATCCCCTCCAAAAAAGCTTCCCGAAGTATCTGAAATTTCTGTCCCGAGCTCCTCAAGCGCCATGGGAAGTCATTCATTTGGCACTGAGATTCTCACCTTGTAAGGTACCATTTGGTCCCTTGGTCCCTTCCCCTTGGCTGAGGATCTCTTACCAGATGCTCTCATGAGAAGGCTAGGAAGGGAATGTCAGGCAACAGAAACATGTGCTGTCTTCTCCAGAAAGCAAGTGGGAAGTGGAGGGAGTTTATGTGACTTCTATTTTATCAGGGAAGTAGGAGGTAAGATAATCTGCTGAGTGTGATGCTGGGTCTGAGGAAAGAAAAATAGGAGAACAAACTGACAGACGGAGCAGAGGGGCATGTTGAGACATGCTGAGAACACCATCGAGGTTGGAGACTCTGTGTTTGTAATGGCCATCATGCAGTTTTCTGAAGCAGTCTTCAGTGTTTTGAGTGATGTAAAAGTAGAGTTTTGCTAGGGGTGGGGAAGGGTGAAGGAACAAGAGGACTGAAACTTTTCCTTGTAAGGACATGAGTTAATGATGGACCATGGTGTCTACATGGTAGCATAGAGAAGGAAATGAAGGGAGTAAGGAGTTAAGCACTCAGAAAGCAAATGAAGAATTGAGCAACTAGTGGTCTCCATGAGGTGGGAGACTAAGGAATGATTAGAAGATGGAAGTCAGGGAATAAAGGAGAGCAAGCTGTAGCCACAATAGAGGAGATTTATTTCAGAAGCGTGGAGTGAGTTCGAGGTGACGACAATTTCTAGGATTTCACCATTGCTGAAGTGGAAGGAAGAAGGTCGCTGGATGAGCTGTGAGTCCAGGATTATGTATTTTGACATGGCAGACAATGCTGGGACTGGGGTAGAGAAAGAGATTACATGCTAAAGAGCAGAGATCCCCAGGGTTTCAGGAGTGTGTGGGAGGTCGGTGGCTAACAGAGATGGTGGTTGAAGGAAGACGTACTACTTAGGGCTGACCCCCAATTGAAGGTCCTTTTACTGAAGACAGAGATTGATTGGAAATAGATTTAGGAACTTGAGAAGTATGCCTATTGCTCCTCCAGCCCTGACATGGAGTAAAATGAGTGGCATCCACCGAGGGCTGCTGGGAATATGCCAGGAGGACCAGGCTTCAGGAAGGCAGAAGGTATTCTGTGATTGGAATAAAGAAGTGGGTGAAGTGGCTTTGGTAAAGGTCATGAAGGGTAAATGAGAAACTTTGCGCAGGAGAGGAGCAGTGGAAATTACAGATAGAGGAGAAGAAGTCCAGAACAAACCACAGATGAGAGCACAAAAGAGGATCGATATCCAAAGAAGCCTACGTGTCACAGGGTGACCAAAAAGATGGAGAAATGCAGCAGAGCAGAATGAACTGGTCCCGAAGTTTCAAAGCAAACTGCGGTCCAAAGCAGGTGCAAGGACAGGTGAAGCTCAAGACTGTATCACCCTGGCTTGCAGTCAACCTGGCCACCAGTCAATGCCTTCTGCTCCTGCTCCCTTCCCCTGCTCTCTGGATGCAAGGGCATGGTCACCTTCAACTTGAGAAATATTGTCCCAGTAAACCAAACAGCAGCAGCATTCCCCCCATCTTTGTTACTGATCCCTGAATGTAGGTTGTATGCTAGACATTTTCATCCTAGAATGGCTATTCATTCATTTCAGAGCACTTTTTTCTTTTATTTATTTATTTATTTATTTTTAAAGATTTCATTTATTTATTTGAGAGAGGAGAGAGAGAGAAAGAGAGAGCATGAGTGAGGGGAGGGGCAGAGGGAGAGGCCGACTCCCTGCTAAGCAGGAAGCCCCACACGGGGCTGGATCCCAGGACTCTGAGATCATGATCTGACCTGAAGGCAGATGCTTAACCCACTGAGCCACCCAGTTGCCCCATCGGAACACTTTTTTTCCTTTTAAATACCTTTTACTTTTTTCCCCAAATTACTCTTTTTCCCCACTTTTACCTGGTGCTCTAAAGTTGGTAGATCATTTCCATGTAAGTCATTCATTAGAGTAACTTCCTTACAGTAACTATGGAAATAGGCATGCCATTACTATCCAGTTTTTCCAGATGAGTAATTTAAGAATTCGTGAACTCCTTTTTAAAGGGCATCTTAGTTCAATGTTTTTTCAGTGTTTTCGAGGGGTCTGTCCTTTGAAGACAAAGTCACGGAGTGTCCTTATAAGGCTGCTCTGAAACATGCCTACGAAATAATTATGACGTACTCGGTGATATATTTAAAAATGAAACCTAAGGGTTTGGTAATAATAGCTTCCTGTCACTATTACTTTGTCATCTTTCAAGGACTTTTAAATCACTGAGACATATATGTGTTCTTTGCTGAAAACCACATAAATGCAGATGTAAGTGGCAGATGATCAATAATGAGAATGATTCACAGTGGCGGCTGCATTTGCAACAAGGAGCATGTTTGATGTCTATTTAAGACAGCAGTAGACTCGTCACTCAAAAATAAGTTGATAGACCTAAGTCAGGGGCCTTGAGATTTTTATAATCCTAAAAGATTGCCTTTTCAATCCAGATTTTTAAATGGCAGAAATCTCCCTGAATGAGAATAGATGTGGCACTTCTGTGTTTGGAGATCAGGGAAGGGGGAGGATTTTGGCATCGTTTTCAGATTTATCAAAACAAACTTGGCCTGAATGATAGGAAGTAAAAATGCCCAAAGTGTCTGTTCCTTTAAGTGAAACAGATAGAGATTAGGGATTTGGCATATAAATCATTATAAACTCCTAATGACCCCACATTTTTACTTGGGCTTTCTGGTAAGTATTTAAAAACACTTTAGAAGTACTTTAAAATATTCAGTTGAGGGGCGCCTGGGTGGCTCAGTTGGGTAAGCATCCGACTCTTGGTTTCAGCTCGGGTCATGATCTCGGGGTCCTGAGATCAAGCCCCCCTCGGGCTCTGTGCTCAGTGGGAAGTCTGCTTGAGATTCTCTCCCTTTTCACCCCCCCAAATAAATAAATAAATCTTTTTAAAAAGTTCAGTTGAATCATATGGAATTGCTGCTTGTTAGTAAAATGATGGTTGGATACAAGCAATTTCATATGACTCAAAGTAATTATCTAAAATAAGATGGTTAGAATCTACCCTGTGAATGACACATACTTCCCTGCGGGAGTCTTAAAAAAAAAAAAAAAAAGAACTTCTGTTCACCTTCTTGGTCAGTCTTCTCTTTTTTCCTCGAAACAGGTAACTTGTAAGGCCCAACTACTCCCCACGAATCTACACTTCCACTCTTGATCCTTGGGGCTGACACTCCTATCCCCACCCAGATCATGTTCTTGGAATCATTTCCAAAGGAAAGAGACTGGGTCTAAGCCCCCAGAAGTCCTCCCACGAAATTCTCAATCCAGCTATCATCAGTTCATACATTATTGCTCTTTGTGAATGAAGCACCCACGGTGATGTTAGTGGTAAAAAAATTAGAAGTTATGTCCTCTCCTTTTATTGCTTTTTCTAGAATTAAAAGCGAATAAGAAGAAAGTATTCTTTTTTTCTCCCCCAGCTCTATATCATACCCGGTTCGGGGAATTAGTCATAGCATATCAAATTATATAAAAATACGTTCCGTGGTCAGCTAGACCATGAAAAGTGATTACATGTGTACATGCACCAGGAGACTAAGGAAACATTGCCATGGAAACGTAGATGCCGCGTTTTTAAGCATAAATTTCTCATTTGCGAAATTACAGTTGTAAAATGTTTTGTGCAGGAAGTTGGTCTCCTTTATCAGAAGCAAGGAATTACCTTCCTGTTTTACTAATCAACTGCACTGAACTTTACTCTAAACTGTGAGTGAGAGTTGCCTTTTTTAAATGCCAGCTTTACCAAACTGTGCATTTTCCTATCAAAGCGTCATTGAAAATACATAAAACTCATGTTGTGAAGTGTGTTGGTTTCACTCACAAGAGATTTGTCTGGGAAAATAAGTTAAAAGCAGTGGACCCCAGAAAACATTTTGCTTTACTTTGGTATAACAAGTTCAGTACCCTATTTTTTAATCCCTAAGTAAAGAGATAATGGCAAGCATCCCCACATCTACATTTCTCTACAAAGTTAACGGTGGTAATTTCTATAAAGACATGAATGTGGCCAGTCGTCATCACCTCTGAAGTGTCTTTGCAGTGGTTGTTACATTTCTCTATTCTCCTTCACCTCGGAATAATGAGCACTCAAGATTTCTAGAAGGTTTTGGCATTAATGATGGATTAGGGATTTTCTCTAGAAGAGGTTCACTGGTGAGGTAGGGAAATAAGGTCAGGAGGTCTGAAGCAAAAATCTAATACAGACATTCAGCTGGGCCATGCTTTAAAATCAGCCAGTTTTTTATTATTTATTTATTTATTTATTTATTTATTTTTAAAGATTTTTAATTTATCTATTAGACAGAGAGAGACAGCCAGCGAGAGAGGGAGCACAAGTAGGGGGAGTGGGAGAGGAAGAAGCAGGCTCCTGGCGGAGAAGCCTGATGTGGGGCTCGATCCCAGAACGCCGGGATCATGCCCTGAGCCGAAGGCAGACGCTTAACGACTACGCCACCCGGGTGCCCCAAAATCAGCCAGTTTTTTAAATCAGCCAGTTTTTTAAATCAGCCAGGCCATTACATCTGTCATGAGAAACTTAAATAGGATGCATTGTAAGAGTGATATCATTTTTCCCACATGCATCAGAAATATTAACAAATAACAGAAATATGGCTAATAGAACTTATAGTCCTTTTATACAAGATTATATATTTTATTGATTGATTGATTATCTATAAAGGGATAGTAAGTCTTTCTATATAACTTGTGGGAGATACACCTGTCCACTTACATATATACGTGTGTATGTGTGTGTCCTTTAGTTACACTGACAAGAGAGCAGATTGCTTTTCCTAAATAGTTTGTTCTAACCCCAAACCTACTTTGCTGAAGTGCGTCGGACCTAAATGTAATTTTAATTTATTTTTCAATAATAATTATACTACTATTGTCTATAAATTCCTGCCTGAACTTGTCAAGTGGACAGAAATTTTAAAATGAACTGTCATTTAGGAATTGGGTTTAGACAACCCATGAACATTATATTAAAAAATTCTGCTGTGGAAATCCAATAGAAATATAAACCATGAATAAACATGAAATGATAATTAGATCACTACCCAACTGAGCTGGATTTCAACCAGGCACTTTATTGTACTTAGTCCAGTTTTTCTTACTGTCCTCTTGCTGTCAGTTTCAACTCAATTAAATATTCTTTGAATTCTACATAAATTTACATTAAGAAGATAGTCATAGCTAAAAAGTATATTAATAGCTGTTCAATTTCCACTTTCAGCCTTGATTCTGTCCCCTTCCCTGTAGTTCCTTGTATAACAAGACTCTGAAACACAAGGCTCATTTATAGCGTACACAAAATTAAACTCAAAAAGGACTAAAGACCTAAATGTGAGACCTGAAACCATACAAGTTCTAGAAGAAAATAGGCAGTAATCTCTTAGACATCAGCATTAGTGAAATTTTTTCTAGATTTGACTCCTCAGGCAAGGGAGATAAAAGCATAAGTAAAATATTCAGACTACACCAAAATACAAAACTTCTGCACAGTCAAGATATAGAAGCAACCTAAGTGTCCATTGATAGATGAATGGACAAAGAATGGACTATTACTCAGCCATAAAAAAGGATGAGCTCTTGCCATGTGTGACAACATGGATAGGCTTAGAGGGTATTATGCTAATTGAAATAAATCAGACAGAAAAAAAAACAAATATCATATGACTTCACTAATATATGGAATCTAAAAAACAAAACCACTGAATAAACAAAAAACACAAACAGACTCATTAATACAGACAACAATTTGATGGTTGCCAGAAGGGAGGGAGGGCGGGGGGATGGGCAAAATGGGTGAGGGGGAGTGGGAGATACAGGCTCCCAGTTATGGAATGAGTAAGTCACAGGGATGAAAGGTACAGCATAGGGAATATAATCAATGATACTGGAAGAGTGTTGTACGGTGGGACATGGTAGTCACACTTATGGTGAGAACAGCATCAAGTATAGAGTTGTCGAATCACTACGTTATACACCTGAAACTAATGTAATATTGTGTGTCAACTATATTTTAAAACACACACACACAAAGGCACAGAACACATTAAGTATAAAAACAATATTTCAAGGGTGCCTGGGTGGCTCTGTCAGTTAAGTATCTGCCTTCGGCTCAGGTCAGGATCTCGGGGTCCTGGAATTGAGCCCAAGGAAGGCTCCCTGATCCCTCCTACATTGTTGGTGGGAATGCAAGTTGGTACAGCCACTCTGGAAAACCGTGTGGAGGTCCCTTAAAAAGTTAAAAATTGAGCTACCCTATGATCCAGCCATTGCACTACTGGGTGTTTACCCCAAAGATACAGACGTAGTGAAGAGAAGGGCCATATGCACCCCAATGTTCATAGCAGCAATGTCCACAATAGCTAAATCGTGGAAGGAGCCGAGATGCCCTTCAACAGATGACTGGATTAAGAAATTGTGGTCCATATATACAATGGAATATTACTCAGCAATCAGAAAGAATGAGTTCTCAACATTTGCTACAACATGGACGGCACTGGAGGAGATAATGCTTAGTGAAATAAGTCAAGCAGAGAAAGACAACTATCATATGATTTCTCTCATCTATGGAACATAAGAACTAGAATGATCAGTAGGGGAAGAAAGGGATAAAGAAAGGGGGGGGTAATCAGAAGGGGGAATGAAACATGAGAGACTATGGACTCCGAGAAACAAACTGAGGGCCTCAGAGGGGAGAGGGGTGGGGGAATGGGATAGACCGGTGATGGGTAGTAAGGAGGGCACGTATTGCATGGTGCACTGGGTGTTATACGCAACTAATGAATCATCGAGCCTTACATCGAAAACCGGGGATGTACTGTATGGTGACTAACATAATATAATAAAAAATCATTATTAATAAAAAATAAAAAAAAAAAAAAAGGAAGGCTCCCTGCTCAGGAGCGAGCCTGCTTCAGCTTCTGCTCCTCCCCTGCTTGTGTGCATGTGCTCTCTCTGTCTCAGATAAATAAATAGAACCTTAAAAAAAACCCACACAATATTTCAACTAGTTCAAAGAACTGATAAAGACTGACTTATATAGTCATTAGCTTTATGACGAAAGATACAGAAAATACAATTCGAAAAGAAAGTTTTTTTATTAAATGATACTGGAATATCTGGATGTCCATATTAAAAAAAATGAACCTTAACTCATCTCTTACCATACACAAAAATTGATTTGAGATAGACCTTACGTATAAATATAAAAGCTAAAATCATAAAGCTTAGAAAGGAAAACAGGAGAATCTCTTAATTACTTGTGGGAAATGTTTAATTTTATGTTTAATTTTACTTGAGTAGGCTGTAGTATCCAGATTATTTGGTCAAGCACTAGTCTAAATGTTTCTGTGAATATATTTTTTAGATATAATTACCATTTAAATCAGTAGACTGTGAGGAGGCGTCTGGGTGGTCAGTTAAGCATCCGATTCTTGGTTTCTGCTCAGGTCACGATCTCATGGGTCATGGAATTGCCCCACATTGGTTTCCACACTCAGCTTGAAGTCTGCTTGAAGATTCTCCCCTTCTGCCCCTCCTTGCACTTGTGTGCTCTCTCTCTCTCTAAAATAAATCTTAAAAAAAAAATCAGTAGACTATAAGTAAAGCAGATTATTCTTCATAATGTGGTGGGCCTCATCCAATCAGTTGAAACCTTAAGAGATAAAAGACTGAGAACCCTGGAGAAAGAGGAGATCTACCAGCAGATGGCCTTCAGATTCAAAGTGCAGCATAAACTCTTTCCTGGGTCTCCAGCCTGCCAGCCTCCCTTATGGACTTTGGAGTTGCAAGTCTCCACAATTCTGGGAGTTAATTCTCTGAAATAACTCTCTCTCTCCTGTATTCCAGCACAAGAAAAAGTGGAGGGAGTGAGAAATGTGCGCATGCAATTTGTTAAGGTCCAGACCTGAAACTGACACTCTTCACTTCTACTCTCTTGCCAGTGGAGAACTCATAGGGACAAATGCACTCCCAGAGGCACAGGCCATGCAGATTTCCACAGGACCAGCTATCAGGCCACTATGGCAAAAGGAAAGACCGTATTTTTGTGGTTACCTGGAAGTCTCCACTATCTAGGGACACTAAGCTGAAAGTCTTAAATTTTTCAAATTTTAAAAATAAGTTGTTTTTTATTAAATATTGCATAAGTAAGCAAATGTTTATAATATGTGTAAGGTATAAGGCGAAACAATACAATGGAAACTGATGCACTGGGCACCCAAACTTAACAAATAGAACCATTACCACTTTCTTGGAAGTCCCTTCCCAACCCCCTCCCACTGCTTGCACTGTAATTCAAGTCCCTCCCACATGCAAAATACATTCCTGGTCTTCCAAGATTTCCTAGGGCCTTATCCTACTATACCATTTGCTCAAAGTCCAAAAATTCATTCAAATCGTCTAATTCAGGGTGGATGAAATTCCAGGGTACAATCCATCTGTGGGCCTGTGGGAGCTAAAGAGCAAGTTATCTGACCCCAATACACTGAAAATATAATTGTGAGACCAGTGTGAAGGCTAACTACACATTCCGGCCCAAACAGTGAGAGAATGGAAGGTAAAATGGGAGCCTGACCGTATGAGCTCTGAAACACAGAAGGGGAAAGGTGCATTGTTCTGGATTAGGTCTCCAGGACTCGGAATGGTCCTTTGCAGCCCTAGGCTTGACTGGTTAGGCTCTTGGCTCCACCCTCTGGGCTCTTGGCTCCTCCCCCTGCATTCATGGCTCCCCCTCAGTGTTCTTGGCTCCTTCCTTCGGGTTCATGGCTCTACCCTCTGAGTCATCCTTCCTTATTCATGAAATGTATTAGCTGTTTATAGTTGAATAATATTATCAAACTATTTCCTACCAGTAGGATTTGAGGGGGGTGTCCAACATCCTCCCTTTCATTATATTCTCTCTGTCCCTTTTTGTACAAAACCCACAAATTTTTGCACACTATTTTTGCTGAAACAACTTTTCTCAAGAACTTTGTAGACCTTGCATTGATTTCATGGGGATTTACTCCATTAGACAAAATCCACACCCACAACCATTGTTGAGATAAGCCCCCCTCTGTCTTTAGCTTCAGCCCTGCAAGCTTCCTAAATGACCTCTGCTTTGTTTGAGAGGATATGTGAGGCACACCCTTGATCTCTTGAAAAGGGCCTTTTGTGGTTTAGCAGAAGTTGTGCTGTCAGTCCCACGCTCAACCTTTTCTCCGTGACGCGCTTTTGGCAGCCACTGTGTCATCTGGTTCCATCTGGAGAGGCTGGGAATTTTTTAAAAATCTCCCAGTCTTTCTTCCTTTTTTTGTGAAATAGTTCTTTCCTCAACTCATCTCTCTCCTTTTGCATTTTATCACAAGTGGAGGGAGAGAACCTGATGTGGGAGAAGCTTCAGCAACGCTGGAGGCCAGCTCTGAGCCTACCCAGCTGTGACCGCAACGAGGCGGTGTTCTCGGCCTACAGGAGTGGCAATTCAGAACCAAGGAACACTTTCCCGCTTCCCTGATATGGTCGGTATAACTTTGACACAAAACCAGATGAGGACATTATAATAAAGAAAAATTATTCTGCCGATATTCCTCAGGAACCCAGATGCAAAATGATAGCAAATCAAACGCAGCATTGCATTGAAAGAATAATTTCCCATGATCGAGATGGGTTTATTCTATAAATTTATAAATCATTCAGTGCTTTGACCATATTAATAAGATAAAGGGAAAATTCATATGCTCCTTTCAATAAATGCAGAAGGATATTTCATAAAATCCAACACCGTCTTATGATGAAAACTCAGAACAATTAGGAATAGCAGGAAATAGCCAGAAAGGTGTTCCAAGGAGTGGATGGATTCACAAAATACCATCACTGGGGCGCTGGGTGTCTCCGTCAGTTAAGCTTCTGCCTTCTGTTCAGATCATGATCTCAAGGTCTTGGAATTGAGCCCCATATCTGGCTCCCTGTTCAGCGGGTAGCCTGCTTCTCCCTCTCCCTTGTCCGTTCCCCTGCTTGTTCTTTCTCACTTTCTCTGTCAAATAGATAAATAAGATCTTTTAAAAAAAATACTCACCACTAACAACATAATAGCAAGCATTGAATGCTTTCCCCCCAATTGAGAAACATGGGTGTCCAACATTAATCACTCCTATTTAACATTGTGCTAGACTTCCTAGTTAGTGCATTAAGAAAAAAAATGTATATTAAATTGTAAATGACATAAACTTTAAAACGATCATTATTCATAGATAATGTCATTACATACACAGATTATACAAAAGAATCCATGGTTCACATCAAGTAGTAAATTACTTTAGGAAGGTCATTATATACAAGGTTGAAATGCAAACATCAACTGAATTTCTACTTACTAGAAACATTTGAAGACGAAATTACAAAAACATTTCCAGTAGTATCAAAAACCACTAAATGCCAGGGTGCCTGGGTCACTCAGTTGGTTAAGCGTCTGCCTTCAGCTCAGGTCATGATCCCAGGGTTCTGGGTTCCAGCCCCATGTCGGGCTCTCTGCTCAATGGGGAGCCTGTTTCTCCCTCTCCCCATCCCCATTCATGCTCTCTCTAGCTATCTCCCTCTCTCTCATAAATAAATAAAATACTGAAAAAAACCAACCACTCAATGCCTAACAATACATTTAATGAAACATGATTTGATAGCCAGAATAATGCCCCCCAATCATGTCCATGTCCTAATCCCTGGAACCTGTGAGTAACACCTTACATGGCCAAAGGGACTTTGTAGAAGTGATGAAGGACTTTGAGATGGAGAGGGTATTCTGGATTACGCAGGTGAGCTCAATATAATCACATGGGTCCTTACAATTGGAGAAGGTTTCCTGGCTCGGAGAAAGAGATAGGAGGATGGCTGGCTTTGAAGATGGAGGAAGGAGGCCATGAGCCAACTATTCAGAAAACCTCTGGATTCCAGAATCAATTGTCTCCTAGAACCTCCAGAGAGAACATGGCTCTGTGTTGATTTTAACTCTGTAAGACCCACCTTGGACTTCTGACACTGGGAACTGCAAGATAATTTGTGTTGTTATCAGCAAATAAGCTGTTCTGTCTGTGATAATTTGTCAGAGCAACAATAGGAAACAGATGCAATATAATGGTACCATTATTGGGGTGCTGCTGTAAGAAATGCCTAGAAGAATGGAAGGGGCTTGGGTATGGGGCAGTGCGTAGAGCCTGGAAGAATTGAGGAACATGGCAGAAAAAGCGTAGACTGCCTTGAATAGACTGCCAGTAGAAACATGGGTGTAAACGACTCTGCTGGCGAGAGCACAGAAAGAAGCCAGGAGCATCGCAGAGAAATCCTAGAATGTTACGGAGTATGTAAACCATCATAAATAGACTGCTGGTAGACATATGGACGTCCGTGGTGCTGCTGCTGAGGGCAGAAAGAAAGGAAGAACATGTTTTTGGAAAGGGAAGAAAAGAGAACCTTGCCAGACAGCGGTAGGATGCTAAGCTGAATTATGACCTAAAGTTATGTGGAAGGAGAACCTGTAAGTGATGAGCTTGGATATTAACAGAGCAGCTTTCCAAGGAAAGTATAGAAGGTGCAGCCTGGTCTCTTCTTCTCACAGGAAAACGTGAGAAGAAAGAGATCAACCAAGGGAAGAACTATTAGGCAAAACTAAATCAGTGCCTGACTATAGGAGTGCTGACAACACTGACTCCATCTTTGGGCCGCCATCTTGTTCGTGCGTACACAATGACCTTCCTTGGGGCTTCGTGTCCCAGGCCCCTTGGAGGTTAATGTATGCCCTGACTGGAATGAGGGAAGGCTTGTTCTGGGCCTCCCTAACCTGACACACAGGTGGTGCCACTTTAGCTAACTAGTGGAGATGACCGGGGCATAGGTGGTACCACCTTGACCTCACCACATAACTACCCCTTCAACTCGCCACAATGCCCCTCGCTCTAGAAAACCTGTGGATGAAGGTCCAGATGAGGGCAGAATAAGAGCTGCCTAATGCCTGGATCGCTTGTCCATCTGATCTCACCCTCCCACCCCCATCACTAAGTCACCCTGAATAAAACTCTGTAAATGGTACAGAGGGGCTTGCATTGTTTTTCCATCTCAAAGTGCCTTCTTGTCTGGAGGATACTTTACTGCCCCTCCTCCACCTTCTAACACCTGATGATTTGAGAAACTCATATTTATTCCAGATTGCAAAAAAAAAAAAAAAAAAAAGCTAGAAGTTGGAGATTTGGACAAAAGCATGCTCTGGAGTGGAAGCCAAGGGAGTTAGCTGGACAGCATTTTGCTAGTGCCTGGAAGGAACAAAAGGTCTCAGTAATCAGCCACACGGAGAATTCTTTGAAGGGACTGGGTATGTGACTCATGGATTGCCTCAGCCCTCTCAGCAGAAGCCAAAAATAGAGGTGGGATCATCTAGAAAAGACTGGTGGATGAGCCTCTTGTCTAATGGAATGGTTCTCTATGACCCACGCAGGAGACCCACAGGGTCTTGAAAATTTTATATCACCAGAAACACTGTCACCTTGGACGGAAAGGGACATGAAGTGAACTGCAAGAAGGCTATGAGACTCTTAAAATTCTACAGACAAGAAACAGGCTGGTAAAACTACTCAGCTTCTAATACATGCTACCTTTATTGGGAAAAAAAAAAAAAAAAAAGACTCAGAGGGCAGGGCTGAAAGCCCACGGAGTAAAACCTGAGCCCAGAGGGCAGAGCTGTGAACCACAAAGGATTATTTCCAGGACTTAAACCTAATGTTTTCCCAGCTGGATTTTGAAATTGCTTGGGACTGAGGATTCCTTTTTTTTCCTTCCTCCCCCGCCGTCCCCTCCCCCCTTAACAGAAATGTCAGTAACTAGTATCCGTACCTGCGCCATCTTGCATTTGGGGAACACAGAACATTTTCTAGTTTCACAGATCTAAAAATGGAGAGGAAGTTTGCCCAGGATGGCTCAGAGCCAGAGTCTCACCTGTATCTGATTTAGATAATGTGGATGAGATTTTGGACTTTGGAGTTGAAGCTTTAATGGACTGCCGCGCTGGGGGTTGCTGGGATGGGGTGAACACATTTGGCATGTGGGACAGGCGTGCACCTTTAAGGACCAGAGGTGCACTGGGGTAGTCTGGGGGTAAGGAACTGAAGTTTCTGCCCAACCACTGGCAAGGAACTGAGGCTGCCAACCTCGTGAGCAGGTCTGGCAGTGGCTCTTAATGATGACCTCCTCAGATGACCATCGCTCTGGCCGAGACCTTGACTAAGCCCTCATGAGAGACCCTGCACCAGAACCACCTCACCAAGGTGCTCCCAAATGTCTGACCCTCAGAAACTATTGTGAGATTATTAATATTTGTTATTTTAAGTTGCCGAGTTTTAGGGCCATTTGCTATGCAGCAAGAGAGAATCGATATCATTATTTAATACTTTTATTTTAAAAAGCAAGGCAATGACAAGCCCAGTGCCCATCAGTAGGTGAATGAGTGAATGGAGGTGGTGTATTGCTACAAGGGAATCTCACGCAGTCACACGAAGTGATGAGAAAGTGTGTATGCTGAACCATAGATCAATGTTGAAAACGTGCTGGATTAAAGAAGCCAGATGAGGGGCGCCTGGGTGGGTCAGCCAGCTGAGCGTCTGCCTTCAGCTCAGGCTGTGATCCCAGGGTCCCGAGTTCGAGTCCCAAGTTGGGCTCCCTGCTCAGCGGGAGCCTGCTTCTCCCTCTCCCTCTGTCCACGTCCCCCTCACCCCAGCTCGCACTCTCTTTCACTCTCTATCTCAAGTAAATAAATAAAATCTTAAAGAGAAAGAAAGAAAGAAGCCAGATTTAAAAGACTCCCTACTGTAAGGCTCCATTTACATGAACGGTCTCAAACAAACAAATCCATGGAGACAGAAAGTAGATTAGTGGTTGCCAGGGGCTGGAGGAGGGGGAATGACAGTGGCTGCTAATAAGTACAGGATTTCTTTTTGGGGTGATGAAAATGTTCTGGAAAGAGGTAGTGCTGGTGGCTGTAATAATTCCGTGAATATACTTTCTCTTACCTTTGAATTGCGCACTTTTTTTCAAGTGTGAATTTCATGGTATGTGAATTATACTTCAATTTGAAGAGAAAGGGAAGAAAGGAAGACAAGGAGAGTCTTTCAATAGATGTAAGAGTTAGAATTGTTAGGGGTGAGGATTTTTGTTTGTTCGCTTTTTTACATAAGAGGCAGGGGAAGCAGCAATGCCGGATGGCAGTGCCAGAGGGGAGAGAGGGAGTGTTACGAAACTGTGTTTCCTTTCATGACATTTAATCAAAAGAGATAAAAGACCCAAGCAGTTTGAAATACTTGTTTGGTGTGTGGGCTTTACCACCTTCTGTGACAAGCAGCCATGTTTTTATAAATATTGCAGAAGTTGAATAAATGGTCTCTGCACTCAGGGTATGTAACACTTATTTTGTGGGAGAAAGACGAACGAGCGAGTAATACAATAGGACACCTAGTTGAGGCCTACCCTGCAGGATGCAAACTATAAATCTATAGAAACTTCGAGAGAAAGACCAAAGAAGATGATTGGAATAAGTTTGCCTCCATTCCTTTTACTATAATAAGTCTTGTGTATTTATCAGAATCCAAGGGACACGCAGAGATCTCAGTTGTAGGAGCGGCTGACCCACCAATCTCCACCAAATTCCAATCCAGTTGCCAAATGTGAAAATAAAACCAAAGTCTGAGTTTAATTTTTCAAAAAGTAATATACGTTCATAAGGCGTACACAATTTCAGAAAATACATCACTCCTTCCTTGTATTTAGATATTAAGTCCTTTGGATATAAAGTCTGATTTTTGTGCCCTCTAGTTTCAAGCAGAGTTTTACATGTCCTAAGTTCCAGATATACTGGTTATTTGGTTATTGAATCCTGAAACCCAGATCTGTCTGGGCTTTCCTCACTATCAACCCTCTCTAAGTATTTAGCCTTCCAATGAGCTCTTTCACCAAATTGCTTAAAATTGTGTTTCTCTGCTTTGAAAACTGTTATGTTCTGTGAATACTACAAATTATATTTAGCTGCATTTACTTTGAATATTCCAGATATAAATACTTTGGAGATCCTGGAGAAATCGAGGATTCTTCAGAGAATACAATCCTGATTAGATCTCGGCATGTTTTCTACTGCATTGCTCCTAAATATTTATATCCTGGCATGCCCCCACACTTCCTTCCTGGTCAGGGAGAGACCCAGGGTCAAAGCCCCCCCCCCCAAAACAACAAACAAAAAACAAACAGACAGACAAAAAAACCAACAGAAAAAACCCAACCAACCAACCAAAGAAAACCGTGCAAAGTCAACTCATTATGGGAAATGTTAAATGAATGTAAGCCAAATTTCCTACTACCTGTTGTGATTTTCAAACCTTTCTGATTTATACTGTTTTTCTTCATTATATTTATATTCTGGAATTCAGTGTTGACTATTGGGGCCAGAACCTGGAGGATGTCCAGGGACCAAGCCTTCTTGAGAGGCGGGATAGCATAGTGGTTCAGGGCCAGGATACCCGAGCAAGATTCCAATTCTGCTACTTACCAACTTCTTGGTCTTAATTGCTCTGTGCTGTATTTTTCTTATCTGTAAGTTGGGGACAATAGTGGTATAACTGTCTCTTAGGGTTGTTTTGGGGAGTAACTGACACCACGTAAAGCACTTAGGGAAGGATTTGCACACAGTAGGAGTCACATAAGTATTAGCTATTATTTATTACCATTTCTGGAAGCTGCAGCACCTCATGGAACAGTCTGGAAATCTCTGCTCCAAGGAATTGAAGTATTTATCATGTAGCTGTATGTTTCTGGGCGAGGCAGAGGGACTGTAGGAAGGTTTGGCAGTATATTTATATCCTATAACTTTCGCTTGATTCCTGGTTCTGTTGAAACAGCCGAGCAGCAAATATTAATCAACGTACACTATTCATGGAAAGCATTAAGCTGAGTGATGTGCCCTATAAATTTCTTCATCCCTCATTATTTTATTTCCTCTTCCCCTTTACCTCCATGCCCCTCTCCCCATTCCCCTCACCATTTTCTTCCATCCTCCTCCATTTCTTTGATTATAATCTCTTAAATCTGTGCTAAATTGCTTTCTTTAATAAAGCTGGGAAATTGGGAGCCCCTCAAAAATGTACTATTGAAAGCACATTTAGTCTGATGTTATAACCAGGAAATTAAACTTTGAAGTTGTTATTCTGCCTTGAAATTATTTTCCTGATTCTTAACTGTGGGAAATGAGAGGTCTGCTTCAAACCTGGCCACATTTGGCTGCAGAGGAAATTGCTTTTCTTCCCGAGGTCTGCAAATCTGGATGCACTTATATTCAAGTTGGTCATCCCATCCGGATTTCCTACAGGCTGCAATTCAAACAGAGCACATATGGTGTTGGCTCTCTTGTAAGACCGCGTTCTCCTCCTCACACACTGTCATCCCAACTTGCTCTCATTTGAGGGTTTTTGAAATCCACCTGATGGTTGGAGGTGGGTAGGAGACTTTTTCTTGGTATGTCGATAGTATAGTTTTTATTATTTTCTTTTCTTTTTTTTTTTTTAAAGATTTTATTTATTTATTTGACACAGAGAGAGACAGCCAGCGAGAGAGGGAACACAAGCAGGGGGAGTGGGAGAGGAAGAAGCAGGCTCCCAGCAGAGGAGCCCGATGTGGGACTCGATCCCAGAACGCCAGGATCACGCCCTGAGCCGAAGGCAGATGCCTAACCGCTGTGCCACCCAGGCGCCCCAGTTTGTATTATTTTCTGGACTTCAGTTTTCTTTTTCTTTCTCTTTCTTTCTTTCTTTCTTTCTTTCTTTCTTTCTTTCCTTTGAGAGAGAGAGAGCACGAGCAGGAGGTGGGGGAAAGGGCAGAGGGAGAGGAAGAGAGAATCCCAAGCAGGCTCCATGCCCAACATAGAGCCCAACATGGGGTGCGATCTCACCACCCTGAGATGGTGACCTGAGCAGAAATCAAGAGTCGATGCTTAATTGTCCACAATAGCCAAGGCGTGGAAGGAGCCGAGATGCCCTTCAACAGATGACTGGATTAAGAAGTTATGGTCCATATATACAATGGACTATTACTCAGCTATCAGAAAGAATGAATTCTCAACATTTGCTGCAACATGGACGGCACTGAAGGAGATAATTCTAAGTGAAATAAGTCAAGCAGAGAAAGACAATTATCATATGGTTTCTCTCATCTATGGAACATAAGAACTAGGAGGATCGGTAGGGGAAGAAAGGGATAAAGAAAGGGGGGGGGTAATCAGAAGGGGGAATGAAGCATGAGAGACTCTGAGAAACAAACTGAGGGCCTCAGAGGGGAGGGG
Source organism: Ursus maritimus (assembly GCF_017311325.1). Lineage (NCBI taxonomy): Eukaryota > Metazoa > Chordata > Mammalia > Carnivora > Ursidae > Ursus > Ursus maritimus. The sequence continues at coordinate 69,801,695 of NW_024426885.1, read as the reverse complement.
GGTGGGGGAATGGGATAGACCGGTGATGGGTAGTAACGAGGACATGTATTGCATGGTGCACTGGGTGTTATACACAACTAATGAATCATCGAACTTTACATCGGAAATCGGGGATGTACTGTATGGTGACTAACATAATATAATAAAAAGAACATTAAAAAAAAAAACCTAAAAAAAAAAAAGAGTCGATGCTTAACAGACAGAGTCACCCAGGTGCCCTTGGACTTCAGTATATTTCGGTGTACCTGCCACTATAGATACAGACTAGCATTAGCAATGAAAAGGACAGTGTAGACTCATTATAAGGACATGAAGATTCAATTTAGGTTGTTATTTCTTGGTTTTGAAATAGCACTGGGGTTTGAGTGGTGACCTGTCATTGTCGTATTCCCAGCTCTTCTCCCACAAATGGAGCACAGAAGGAGTTAGAGAGCAACTAGAAGAAAAATAAATAACTGGAAGGGAGTGATTGGTTGTAATCACCATGGTAACCCAGCAGCCTGGAAGAGGGGAAAATATAGTCATACCACCGCAGTGCCTCTTAGCATCAAACAGGCTTTCATGACCTAGCTCCAGGAGCAACAGTAGGACAACCTGGGTTCATCCATTCACTCACTCAGTACTTTTTTGAGAGCTCCCTGGGGTGAGGGCAAAGCTCAGAAGTGAGGTAATGAGTTAGAAAAGATAAAAAGAGAAAGGCTCCCTGCCCTTAGGGACTTTCCCCTCTAGTTCACTTACTGATGAATTTATTAATTTCTTTGCAGTTTTCTGTTTCAATTAATGAGCCCAACTTGATTCTGTAAACCCAGCTCTATTCTGCCGGACACTCTGGGAACAGAAGTAAGACAGTGTCCGCCTGTGAGAGGAAATGAAAACAGTTTGACACATTGTATCATTAAGTCCTCAAGGTTTTTTGTTCTTTTTATTCTAGTTTTCAGTATTCTCAGGTCCACCCTGCCTCAAGGGAAGTGCTATTGTCTCATTCATCTTTATATTTCCAATGCCTGACTCTGTGCCTGACACATGGAAAAGATTCAGTGAAGTATATTGAAGGAATGAACTCATTTCTCCAAAAACCCAAGGCTACCTCTGAGCAAACATCTCATTTTCCAGGCACTATGCCAGTACTATGCAAAATTGAAAGTGTTCTCTGGCTTTTTAAGTAACTACTCTTAATAATAAATTAGAATCAGTATTATCAAATATTAGCAAATCTTTGACTGTGGTCATCATTTATTATCTGAAATATCTCATTTTCTTAGGAAAGGTTATTAAGTCTGGAAGTCATAGAAACCAGAAGAAATAGAATTACAACTCCAATTTAATCTCATAATTATCCTTCTCTGATAACTAAATAATGTTAATCAGTTTTGCCTTGGTCTAGTACTACCAGGTTCAAGAAAATATACACTGGGCTTCTGAACGTGGGTACATCTATAAAAAAACGATTTTTTGCTTCCAGGTCCTGTACAGAAATCATATCGATTTTTTAAAAGATTTTATTTATTTATTTGAGAGAGGGAGAGAGGGAGAGAGCACAAGCAGGGGGAGTGGCAGAGGGAGAGGGAGAAGCAGACTCCCTGCTGAGCAGGGAGCCCAATGTGGAACTCAGTCCCAGGACCCTGGGATCAAAACCTGAGCTGAAGGCAGATGCTTAACCGACTGAGCTACCCAGGTGCCCCATATCAATTTTTTAAATGCGTAAATGTTACCTTTAATACAGTTACTAATTTATCCCTTGAATTTAATGGAGTGCTATTAATGAAACATGCAATACCTATATTAAGTCTCTAGCCAAGTAAATATCTAGAAGGGTACGTTGTTGGGTTTTTTGGTTTTTTGTTTTTTCTTCTTGGAGGTATGGACCCCATCTCAGAAGACAAGCAGAGGCTCATAGGAGTTGCAAAACCACCTGTCTACCTGCTTATGCCTGAGCATATTTTGCCCGAAGCCAGGGGCAAGGCATGGGAACATAACAGAAGCTGAATGAGCTGGAGCTGATGATTGATCCCTAGGGACTGAGATACCCAGGACCACAGGAAATAAGGTTCCCCTCTCAACACATCGGTCTGGCCAGTAAACTCACTCCAAGGGAAGAAAGAGAAAGGTACACCTAGGGGAGCACTGACATCAGGTCACAGAGTCAGGGGTGGATATGAATCCTCCTGTCAAGTTTCTTATTTTATATTCCCACTGGACCCGTTCCCTTCCTTCTGCTTCCTTTGAAAGGTACACATGTACTCCTCTCAAATACAGACGCGATACTGGGAGCTAGTATGGAATTAACCGTGCAGAAATGGAACACAGCTCCACAATCCCTTAGCTGAAGCCCTCGAGGCTATAAATCAGCCTACTAGGTTGGGCGTTTTATATTATATAACACCTGAACGGGGCCTGCGGCAGACCCAGAAATCAAATACATTAACGTCTTCTGCAAAATGCATGAATATTTGCACTAAATGGGATGAAGATTAAAGTAGCCTCATACTATTTCAGGTCGGATTTTGTTGCCACATGAATCGTGAAAAAATTTTAAGTTTTCAGATCATTTTTGGCTTTGGATTTGCGAGTGAAGTATTATAAAGCCGTCAGCCACTCCCCACCTGCCATGTGACCCTCGTTCCGCAGCCACCTCTTTCCATCCCGCCACTGCTCGGGTACATGGTCCACAATAGTCTAGGGCGTAGTCTTTGGTCTTTTGCACGCTTTGCCTGGGGAATTTACCAGAATGATAAAGAGGCCACAGTATCCTTTGCCAGATCCAGGAAGTCCTATTTGAGATTTAGTTCTTCTGGGTCAGCAACTTGGGGGACGCACCATTTCCCTCCCGTACAAGCAATTGGTGTGATTTCCTCAAGCATCCCAGTGAGTTCAGTACCAAGAGGTCTGTGATGAGGTGGTGTTTATTCAGCCAAGGGATAGGAAAGGCATAGGGTGGAGGAATCGATGAATTCCAAGGTCCAGAGGTAAAAGCAGAGTGGTTTTGAAGAATTGAAAGTAGTTCTATGGGGCTGGAGGAAAGGATGGGTGTGGGGGCAGGGCTGGACCAGGGACAGATGTAAGGACAGGAGTAGACTAAGGATGAATGTGAGCACAGGGCAGGACCACCAATGGACATAAGGTCAGGGCAGTAGAAAGGGTGCGCAATGTAGAGAAAGGGCATGGCCTTGGCTGTCATGTCATGGGGAGCCATTGATAGGTTTTAGGTATGAGAACGTGCCGAGATTTGTGTTACTTTGAAAATCCTTTGCTGTATCATTGAGGATGTGCCCTGAGACGTATCACGAGAAGGGACTTTATTGTCATTGTCCTTGTTTGGGCTTTAGGAAGGGATAGGCCACTTGGGGGGTATAAGAGAGGACTGATTATCCCTTAATGTGGGTCTTCCCTTTCTTCCGTAGCAATAGAATCCATGGACAGCTGGAGAATGACTACATTTCCAGTCTCCCATACATTCAGGTATTGTGATGTAAAAAAGTCTTCAGGACTGGATTTTAAAATAAACTTATTATTAGTCCATTCAGTATACACGTTCAATTTAAGAATTAGCCTAAGAATAGCCTTGTGATCATCGGGAAAAGAAGCTTCCTGTACTGGACAGGTGTAAGAGGATAGACGTCCTTCTACTTAGCGGTGAAGGGAAAAGAGACCCAGCTTCAAAAAGACTGTTTGGAAGAGGTTTTAATAACTTACCTATACTCGTTGGCATTTGCGGAGTAAAATACATCAAGAATTTATCATGATGGTGAAACATTTTCTAACGACTGACGTGCACCGCTGTTTAATTACACAGGATCAGATGACTAAACTCTGGCCAAAAGAATGTAAAGAACAACAGTGTGTAAGGAAGGGGCTCGTCTCTCTCTTTCTTCGCTGCTTTATTGGAAGGTAGATGGTGACACCAAGAGACGTCTGCGCTTCCACCCCTGTGCAGATATAATGTCATTTTTAGGGTACTTATTTCTTTAAAAAAAAAAAAAAGATTGTATTTATTTATTTGAGAGAAACAGAGAGAGCATGAGTGGGGGAAGGGGCACAGGGAGAGGGAGAGGTACAAGCAGACTCCGCGCTGAGCGGGGAGCCCCACATGGGACTTGATCCCAGGATCCTGTGATCATGACCTGACTGAAGTTGGATGCTTAACCCACTAGACCACCCAGGTGCCCCTCTAGGATACTGATTTCTGGACTTCTTTTATGTAAGAGGAAACTAAGCTTCACTTGTTTAAGCCACAATTATTTGTACCATCCTGTGTAGTCAAATATAATCGTAACCAGTATAGAGGTTTGGCAGCTTGGGGGACTTGCCATTTCTGTGGTCATTTGAGGTTCTGCATATTTTTTGTTTCAAATGCTATAAGTTTGGAAAATTTGAAAAAAATGAGGTCTTTGTTTGCAGAAGCATGAATCAAATATGCCCTCACTATTTGAAGGAAAAAAACCATGTCATCACTGCCTTAGATTGAAGTAAGATTAAATGTCCCCAGAATGTAGTATAAACTCGGCAATGTTTCCTTTGCAGCTATACCTTTGATATAGAAAAGGAATTTAAGTAATTCATTCAGTATGACAAATGATCGCTCGTGATTTGCCATCTGTGGAAACCACATTTGTATTGAGTCTGATTAAAGAGAATTACATTTCTATCTGAATGAACTTTTAAATGGTATAATTCATCCTGATGTGTCTTTTATATTTCTGTGAGATTAAAAAAAAAAAGAAAGAAAGGAAAACTGCCAAAGAAAATGGCATCCATTGAACAACTTTAAATAATTTCAAAAAAACATTCTTTGTTCCTTGGCATTACGCAATCTCAAAAAATAATTCTCGGCAGGTTAGGAACGTGAAAAACAACAACAAACGCTCATGTATACGGTCATATGAACTCACACAAAGGTGCCAAGACCATTCCATGAGGAAAGGACAGTCTCCTCCACAAATGGTCGTAGGAAAATTAGAAATCCACATGCAAAAGAATAAAGTTGGATCCTTACACCATATAAAAAAATTAACTCAAACTAGATTAGAGACCTAAGTGTTAGAGGTAAAACTACAGAAGTCCTGGAAGAAAACAGAGGGGAAAAATCTTCAAGACATTAGAGTTGGCCTGGATTTCTTGGCTATGACACCAAAAACATGGCAATAGAAGCAAAAATAGGCAAATGTGATTATACCAAATTAAAAAACTTCTGTACCTTAAAGGACACGATTAACAGAGTGAAAAGGCAATCCCTGGAATGGGAGAAAATATTTACAAATCACGTATGTAATAAGGCGTTAACATCCACAATGAATAAAGAGCTATAATCCAACAACAGCAAAGAACAAGGACCCAATTTGTTAAATGGGCAAAGGACCTTAATACACACACGTTTCTCCAAAGACGATATGGCAATGGCCGACAAACCTATGTAAGAGTGCTCCACGCCGTTAGTCTTTAAAGAGACGCAGATGCAAACTACCACGAGATATCACCTTACACTCATATAAATGCTCGATGATTCCACTTCTGTTGAGGTATCTAAAGTGGTCAAGTTCACAGAAACCGAAAGTAATTGGCGGTTGCCAGGGGCTGGGGAGAGGGGGGACGGGAAGCTGTTATTTCATGGGTATAGAGTTTCAGTTTTGCAAGATGCAAATGCGTTGGGCTCTGTCGTTGTACAATGTATATGTACTTAACCCTACGGAACTGTACGCCTAGAAATGGTTAACATGGTCAACTGGTAGACACAGTGTTTGTTGGGTTTTTTACCATAATTTAAAAAAGCAATAAAGAACAGCCCCAAACAGATAAAAAGTTGTAAAGAAAAATTTTCGGACATATTTTGCCGTGACCTAAGACCGTTTGGCACTAGGGTATTTATCCTGAAACTGAATTCACAGGTGAGGTGATGGGTCTTCAGTAGTTAGAAGTCGTTCCAGTTTTCTGTGCTGACACCCCTCCTGCTGTCCCCTTGAGCACAGGTAATTTCATTTCTGTTCCTCATCTTCTCACCCTGGTTGAACTGCCACATTGAGCTCTGTTGGTTTTGTAGAAAAGAGGTACTGACGACCTTCAAAGCAACACAATTCTCTGCAATAAGGAAAATATTGCAAAACTGTTAAGATTGTATTGATTTGTAAAATTCCCCAAATGGCGTGCCAGATTTGAAGCAGGCTTCCAATCTTTAATAAATTCAGTCCTCAGGGGTGACACAGAATACAGGCCGCTCATTTTGACCACTTGAGCAAGCAAGTCAACACCTGTTGAGTTCCACTAAAGAATTCTGATTTCTTAGAAATAATTAATAGAGATGACTGTTTGGTCCAAATCTTACCATCTTCAAAATTCGATCATTCTTTTTTTCCAAACCTTCCCCAGCTTCTTCAGTTCCAGGGGTTTTTGTTTGTTTCTGAATGCCTCCAAAATTCACAGGGCTGGCATACCCAATGGAGTTCATAAATGATTGGTAGAATTGGTTGAATGCTGCGTCATTACATGTCAGTTGTTCTTGGTTGAAGGCTCTTTGAGAGCGAGAACGGCATTTTATATTCTCCTATGACTCTGGGGCCAACACAGTGTTCAGGACATTGTCATGGCCCCATGCTGTTGTTTCTGCATTAACAAGGAACAGTTACCCTTCTTCCAAAAATGTCTTGGTTTAGTCATAAGCTCTGTGGTACGAGAGAGACATTAGCCTGGTTTTACAGAGCAGGGATAGGCATCTGGGGAATGTTCCTTCCAAAGACATTAGTCATGAAGCACTCACGCCTTTGTGCTTACCTAGTACTTCCATGCGGGACTTTTCCAAGGTTCTAGATCTGCCCCCAGCTTGCTTCCTATTGGGTTCCAGATGCTGCCTCCAACAGGCTGAGGTTCCATCTTTGCTAACTAACTGCTAACTCAGTTGCCCATCACTGCTGACCACTTGTCCATCACTTGCCCGTCTTTAAAACTGGGTAAGTACAGTGACCCTTTTCCCTTGTCTATGCATGCCTTTGGTGTATTCATTCAGTCATTCATGTTTTACAAGCTCCTTTGCTGTCGACTTAGCAGGAGTTGGGGAGGGATAGGAGACAAATACACATTTTCTATCCATCACATTTAACTGACCACCTCCCTGGGCCTTTATGAAGAAAGTAAAATTTAGCCCTGAGAGCCTTTTCTATCCAAAAAGAGGTAGTGTGGCCATGGAGTGTCCTTGGCAGGGGATGAGATTTTTAAGGGATTCTTTTACCCAGATAAGGATTTTGCACTAAATTCAGAAAGTGATGCCGAGCTTCAGTAGAAATTTAAGAAGTATGGAGGCCCATGCCTCAGACACTTTTAATAAGATTTGGTTCTTTTGTCTCTGGATTCACATTGGATTTCTAGTTTCCAGCCCAGGGCAGTCCAACAGAGCCGTCTGAGGTGACGGAAACGTTCTTTATCTGCGTTGCCCAATATGGCGGTCCCTAGCCACATGTGGCTATTGAGCACCTGAAACGTGACTGATTAATGAAACTAAGGAGCTGAACTTTTAATTTTATATAACTTTAATAACTTAATCTTAAGTAGCCACATGTGATTAGCATCTCCTGAAGCGGAAAGCATAGCTCTTGCTTTTAGAATAGGATTTTGTCATTCCCTAAGTATTTCGCTTGTGTCTGCCTTGTCCCTCCAAACAGATTTTAAGACCCTAAAGATAGTGACCTGCTCAGATGATAATCTTAGCTCACAGTTCAATAATTGATAGCACAGAGCTGAACTAAAAATGGAATTACTGATTGATTTGATTGTGATGCATGAGAAAGAACTTAGAGCTGGGAGTCCAGAGATTCAGTTCTGATTCTACCACGAACAAGCTATGCAACTTTGGGAAAAGTTATTAATTCATTGATTCATAATCATGGAGTCAAAATATTATTTTTAACTGAGTCCCAAGTAATTTGTTATCAATTGTGGTAGTCAGGGTTCTCCAGAGAAACAGAATATATATAATTGATGCAGATATATATGTTATTTGTATGTATATGAATTATATATTATATATAAATGCATACTGTATAAATATCTAATTGTATATAATATATATTATTATACATTAATTGTATATATATATTTAGAGAGAGAGAGAGAGACTTATTTTAGGGGCTTGGCTCACATGATTGCGTGGGCTAGTAAGTTCAAAATCTGCAGGGCAGGCTGGCGTCTACTCGGGGAAGAGTAGATGTTGCAACTCGAGTCCAAAAGGAGTGTGGTGGCAGAATCTCCTGTTCTCTGAAGGACCTCAGTCTGTGTCTCTTAAGTCCTCCAACTGATTGGATGAGGCTTACCCATATTATGGTGAAGAGTCTACTGGAAGTCTACTGATTGAAATGTTAATCTCAACTGAAAAAAAAAAATCTTCATGGCAACATCTAAACCAAAATGTCTAGGTACCTTGGCCCAGCCAAGCCAATTCAGTACCACCTCTAGTAATATTTGAGTTGTCAAATTTTGCAAGTATGTTGCTCTTATCCGTAAATGAGAGGAGCTGCTCATCTCTCGCTTTGCATTTCTGATACAATTGAATGGGAGAGAAAAGAAATACAATCGAATGGGACGGTGGCTTGTTTGGAGCACCCTTGGGAATGTACGCTGGGAAGAATTTGGATCTAGTATTGGAAAGGTCAAACAAGGAATCTGCACCTCGTATTGCCCTCTTTGGAGAACTTCAGCGCTTGTGGGCCTCAGCTCCTTTCTGAGGAATTTCCTATGTGTTGGTCAACATTCAGCATACCAAATGCCCTATTGCCTTGAAAAAGTGGATTTGGCACATCTGGTAACTTTCTGAATCAACCAGATCTTTTTAGGGTGGGTGAGTAGGAGGTCATATGTTCTACAGAAAGAACATAACCGGGGGCATCTGGGTGGCTCAGTTGGTTAAGCGTCCAACTCTTGGTTTTGGCTCAGGTCATGATCTCAGGGTCATGAGATGTTGGGCCCTGCACTCAGTGTGCAGTCTGCTTGAGATTCTCTCTCTGCCCCTCCCCCCACTCTAAATAAATAAATAAATAAATAAATAAATAAATAAATAAATAAATAAAATCTTAAAAAATAAAAGAAAATAAAAAAGAAAGAACATAACCGTTCATGGGGCGGACAGATGCTGAATGATACCTGGAAAGACAGTGGGAAGCAAAGAGCAGTAGGAAAGATGGTAAATAGAAACCATCAGGGAAAGAGAGGGACAGTAGGGGAGAATGACTAGAAATGGAGTGGCTGAGTCACTTGGATACCAAGTATTAAAGTTCTGAGTGGAGACTGGTGGTCATTGAAGACACTTCCAGATAAGCTGGTCACCAAATTGCCTTCTAAACGACCTAAGTATATCTGGTGTCCACTGTGTTTCTTCCTTGCCATTGTCCTTCCCTTGAGCTGAACCAACTATACCTTGAAATAACCTAAGTACCTCACCATTCCCTAGCATCCTAAAAAAAGCCTAATAGAGAAATGAATGCTGACGTCATCAGTCTTTCTGGGCTCACTGATCCCAGCTGCAGCGTTCTGGGATGAAGCCACATCATCTTTAAATTCTCTATAACTGTGATTTTTATTTTGAGACAAGGTGGATAGTTCACACAGCAATGCCCCAAGAATATGAAAGAAGAGAGGTCACCAGAGTCTGGAGGTGTCATTCCCAGCTCTGTGGGAAGGTCACTGGCATAAAAGTGTTGCCAAGACGTCTACCTGAGCTTGCAGCTTGGAGTGAACAGCTCAATCCTTTTGTGTTACTGTCACTGTATAGACAACCCTTTCTAAATATATGGGGTTTTTTTCAATTATAAATACGTGTTTATTGGAAGGAAACATAAGAGGAGGAAAATAATAGGACAATCACTCCCATTACTTAGAGATAGCACTTGGTAATAGATGCAAGTATTTTTCTCCTCCTCATGCTTTTTTCAACCAACCTTGCATCCTGAATGTTTTCCTGTCATTAAATGTTTTATGAAAATTAAATTTTGGGGGTACCCGGGTGGCTCAGTTGGTTGTGTCTGCCTTTGGCTCAGGTCATGGTTCCAGGGTCCTGGGATCGAGCCCTGCATCGGGCTCCTTGCCCAGCTCAGAAAATTATGGTATTATATCATATGGTTATACTGAAGGAGTACTAATTCTGTTATTGAAATTTCACTTATTTTTCAATACATTCATACATAAAGCTTCACGTACATCTCTGATGCTTTTTCTGGATGAGATGCTAAAAACAGATCCTGGACATTCATAAGGCGCTGACACCCACTGCGAAACTGTCCTCTAGAACCATCGTGCTAACGTACGCCCCTACCGGAAGGACTGTAAAGGCACCCTACTTGCTTACGCTCAGGTCACTGTTAAGTATTATCTATTTTCTCCCGAATTTTTGTCAAATTGTCAAATATGAACTCTCATTGTAATTTGCATTTCTTTGGTAATCAGTGACATGATTTCAGTCTGCATACACTGAAAGGCCATTTAAATTTCTCCTTGCATGAATCTACAAGTCATCTTCTTATTTTTCTATTGGTATGCTTACCTTTTTCTGGTTGATTTTAAGAGCTCTCTCTATAGGGGTGTTATCATTGGTCAGTGTAAAGGTAAAAAACAAAAACAAAACACAACCCCGACTTTTCCCTGTTGCTAAAAAGGGAAAAGACTTCCCCTACCTCTTTTTTCCGAGCACTTCCTTGGAATTAGCTTCCTTCCTCTGTTCCTTTGATGTGTATGTAAATCTTTTTAGAGGCTAAATAAACCTCTTGCCAGCCTTTGGACTCAGGAACCTTTCTCTTAAGTGCTTGGAGCCCAATTTTTGCAATGCAAGTATCAAGGAATAGAGTACCTCTAACTTCCGGTCACCTGGGGAAGTTAACCTGGCCACTGGGCTCAACCTGCTTATCCCAGGAATGCAAGCAGAAGTTTCCTTTCCCTTCAGATAAAGGCACAGATGGCTACCCCAATTACCAGGTGAATATTTAACAAATGGTATTGTCAGGTCATCCTCTGAGAAAACCCATGAGCATGAATCCTGAGAACCTGGGAGTGATGGGTTTCCACTGCTAGGTTATATACAAGGTGGCGTTCCTTTCTGTCTTCGTAATCTCATTAGCATATTCTCTGTAATGTGTGTGGCAGTCTGTTCCTCTGTGAATTCAATAATAAACCTGTTATCATTATTCTGTATGGGTTTGGAGAATATTTCTCAGGATGGACCTGAGATTTTAATTTTCCCCCCAACAGTCATGATATATATTCCAAGCTGATTTTGCCTTGTGTTTATTTCCATGTATTTCATGTATTCATTGATGTGCAGTTGTCCTATATTTGGATCTATCAATCTTTTTTTCTTATGGCTTATTTCTATGCTTTTACTCTCAAAAAGTTCTTCCTATCCTGAGAACAAATATGTGTTCTCCTTTGCTTTTTTCTTTGTCCTTTATGGTTTTATTTATTTATTTATTTATTTATTTATTTACTTATTTATTTTTTATAATAAGATTTTTAAAATTGTATTATGTTAGTCACCATACAGTACATCCCCGGTTTCCGATGTAAAGTTCGATGACTCATTAGTTGCGTATAACACCCAGTGCACCATGCAATACGTGCCCTCCTTACTACCCATCACCGGTCTATCCCATTCCCCCACCCCCTCCCCTCTGAAGCCCTCAGTTTGTTTCCCAGAGTCCATAGTCTCTCATGCTTCATTCCCCCTTCTGATTACCCCCCCTTTCTTTATCCCTTTCTTCTCCTACCGATCTTCCTAGTTCTTATGTTCCATAGATGAGAGAAATCATATGATAGTTGTCTTTCTCTGCTTGACTTATTTCACTTAGCATTATCTCCTCCAGTGCCGTCCATGTTGCAGCAAATGTTGAGAAATTGTTCTTTTTGATAGCTGAGTATGGTTTTAATTCTTTATATTAAACACTCTTAAGTCATTAGGAATTTACTTCAGTGTATGGTGTAAAGTATATATAATATCACACTCCCCCACCCTCCAAATCTATTACCAATCATCAGACACATATTTAACTTCTTCATTATGAAGAATCTATCTACAAGGATTATGGACATCTGATGCAGTGATGTGGAAAGGAAGTGACATCCAGTTAGGAGACATAGGTTCTCAGCTCAGCTAAGACGACTGCTACTGAATGTACGCCCTTCCTTTGCCTCCTCTAACTTCTTTATGAGCACATGGACAAACTCAGCTCTGCCATATTTATGTGAAATTGGGCAAATTCTTCACCTTTTTGTGCCTCAATTTTCTCATCTGTAAAATGGTGATTGTATACTTCCCTCATAGGATTACTGTAAGGATTGAATTAGTTAATACACATAAAGAGTTTAGAACAATGCCTGATACCCATAAACACTCAAATACTAATTAATACGATTACAATAATCTCAGTAGTGACAAATATGCTTAATAGGAGGGTATTTCTTTTCTTCTGGAAAAGGTGCTGTTAAGCCGGTGGGGACTCAAAGCTTCAGTCTGCTCATTGTTAATTACTCACAGCTCTGCAGTGACCGTGGACGTGAACGTACACAGTGTATTCGTTTGCTCCGGGGCCATGACAAAGTCCTACAAACTGGGGGCTTCAACAACAGACAATTGTTGTGTTGGATCTGAAGGCTAGAAGGCTGAAATCAAGGTGCCAACAAGGCTGCTCCCTCTTGAGGGCTGTGAGGGTAGGATCCGTGCCAGGCCTCTCTTCTTGGCTTGTAGATCTTCACGTTCACAAGGGATTCTCCCGTGTGGCTCTGTATCCAAATGTCCCCGCAGAAGTATTGAACGAGAGCCCACCCTAATGACCTCCGTTTGAAGTGATGGTCCATCTCCCAATAAAAGAAAGACCCTATCTCCAAATAAGGTCATCTTCTGGGGTTGGCAGTTACGACTTCAACATATGAATTTGGGGGAACACGAATCAACCTGTAACACACCGTGAAGCCGTCTGTGTATGACAACAGCAGCAGTGCCTCGGGGGAGCCTCCCCGTGAGACATTCCCACGGCAGACAGTCCTGAGGCACAAGGGAAAAGGCATCAGCAAGCAGACGACTCCGAGGTATTCCCGACTCAATTTTAAAGAAGTTTCCTCTTGACTTGAGGGGATGGCTTTTACCGGAGAAACAATCAGTTAGATTGTTTTCTTCTTCACCTCATCTTTCTATATCTATGAACTAGGAATAAAATTCCACACCTGCGGACTTGAAATAAAGTTTAGAGGAAATTAGAAAGCTTTCGGGTTAAAACCCTTCGTAAACCTTTATGTAGCCAGGAAAAGCGTCCCGCTCTAACATGAGTAATATGAAACTTGTATGTCTCGGCAGATTTTTCTCATTTTGAGAGCAGATCGTGCATGAATCGATTTGCCAGCATCTGAGCGAGGACGAATGGGGAAAACAATGCTATCGAGATATATTTTTTCTTCTACAGGCAGGTGTAAATCACATAAAGACCTTCATAGCCATTAGAGCACGTGACAATCTGACTCAACAAAAATGCCATCAATTCTATAGCACTTTGGTGTCTGCTCTGTGGCTTAACACATGAATTAATGGGGAGCTTGTGTGGAGAATTAGTCATGAGTATAGATAGAAAAAGAAAAAGTGTAGGAAGGCGAGCGATCTGCAGGACATGTTGTCTACTCGTGAGAAGGAGGGCGTTGGTGGAAATGCTCACAGTCCTCCTTCTTCTCCTTTCTCTTCCACCTGCCTGTCCTCCCAGGGCTAATTTGGGACATCTACTGATAGCACGAGATGAGGAAGCAAATGGGAAGTTCGCAGGATGGAGGAGGGAAAGGTCGTTGTGGGCTGCAATGGGACGCGGTTATAGGTCTGAGTGGTGGAGGGGACTGTGGGCTCACCTTTCTCCATTGTGAATGATCAGCACTCAAAATGGCCCAGTTACTTCATTTGAAGTTAGACCTCTGTTGGACTCCTACTCCTGTTTATAGACTTTGAATAGTCACTCAATTTCCCTGAGCTTTGGAGTGAACGATGCCGAACGCTGCAGAATTATGGTGAGGACTGACTATCCTGAGAACTGTGGGAGCAACCAGCAAATGCCCAATCTGAACTTGTGGTTCATCCCCAGGGAGGGAGGGAAGTAAGTGAAATGATTAACCATTTCCTTCAGTTATGGCATGACAGCAATGGTGTGCTCCCTTTGGTTGCGTAGACACAGGGTTTAGTTCCTTCAGGGAGGATGGAATGGGAGTGAACGTCATGGGTCAGAGAAGAAACAGCAGTTAGGAAGTGATTTCATCAACAGAGGCATGGTCAGGGTCTTCTAATTGCTATTCACAAAGACATTTGTCCCTATTTATAATTGTCAACAAGTAGATTATTAGAAAAATTCTGGGGATGCCTGGGTGACTCTGTTGGTTAAGCATCTGCCTTTGGCTCAGATCATGATCCTGGGGTCCTGGGATCGAGTTCCGCATCAGGATCCCTGCTCAGCAGGAAGCCTGCTTCTCCCTCTGCCTCTGCCCCTTCCCCCGCTCATGTTCTCTCTCTCTCTGTCTCAAATAAATAAATAAAATCTTAAAAAAGGAAAAATGCCGAAGTAATGGATGGACAGTTAATTAGCTATTTGGTTGTTGTCAACAGAGGAAAAAGCTATGCTATAATTTAATCACCAACTACACCATGGTTTCTTTAAAGATGGGTCTTGGTTTGCTGTTTCCACAGTTGCCTGGAAAAGACGACTGGCAGTGTAGGAGGTGATCTGCTTCTGTGTGGATGCAGAACACGGGTAGGCTGGAAATTAAAATTCTGTCATTGTTTTCTCCTTAAAGAAGGTGGGAGCCATTTGGGTGGCTGCTGGGATAGAAAATGCAATCTCTACAATAATCCAACATGAACGCTTTACCTAGCGAACAATGCACTCTCCCCCAACACATTGTATTTCCTCTTTGATTGTCTGCTTCCAAGTTTATTCTGCATAATATAGCCTTTATTTCTGCACGTTTTCCCTATGTAGGCAATTTATAGTCAACTTGGCTAATGGCTGCATTGCAGGAGTACTTTGTCCTAGTAGCCAGCATCCTGGAGGGGTGGTTAATCTCTTTGTGTTAAATACATCCAGTTCAAGAACATGCGTTGAGCTTGTACTGTGTTTGAAAGACTGTCCCATAACGGGCACTATGGAGGCAACTGAGACACAGCTCGTGCTCACTAGGTTATCAGCCGTCTTTCCAGGAAGCAGACAGGATTAATCACCATGGTGGGGAGAGGAAGTGCCTGGAAAAGCTTGAATTAAAATTTGAAGGATGCATAAATGGGATGGGGAAGTCATTCTAGACTAAAAAACAGATAGAGCAAAACCCGGAAATGAAAAGTGCATGGATGAAACCGTTTACGCCATGTTGTGAATAAATGATCGTCTCTTTATAGGCTACCTTTCTAGCTCAGCAAATAGTTCTGGACAGTATGGCAGGGCCGGCGGAAGCTATTTGGGGATGAGTGGGGGGACCATTCCCTGTGTTCTCAAATCACACTCTGCATCACATCAGACTGGACAGGGTGGGAGCTGGCCAAGGAAAATGCGGCTGGATCTTTACATTTGCTGTGCTCTCCCTGGTTACTTGACTTTTTTTTAAAGCCATGTGATCGCATTCAGTTTTAATCTTGTTTTTTAAAACTTTAATCAACAATGCACAAAAAAAGGACAAAACTTCACCTCATGTGGGTGACTGCCCATATTGATCAAATCACAAAATGCAGTGAACATGGTATATACAATTCAGCACTTCCTGAGTCTTTCACAGGGAAGATTTCTCGGCTGGGCTGGCTGTGAAGCAGACGATCCCCAGGAAAGGTCCACTGTGCCTACTCCAGCTCCCGGGTCTCTGCGAGTCCTCTGGGAAGGAGATGGGGAGAAAGAGAAAATAAACACTATTACATCCTGTTCTCCTGGTGAAACCGAAATCCTCACTGTTCCACGTCATGGAGGAAATATGTATTTTTCCAGTCTGCGGTTCCTAAACCCAAGTGTGATGTGTGATTATTACTAAGAACCATGGATGATTTTCTGGTGATTCATAGTTGGCAATATTGATTCACATATGAGCTGGATTAGAAAAATATGGAATCATTTTTGACTTTAGTGAGAATAATAAGACAGCCCCTCTTTCTCTTATTTGTTCTCCAGGACAATATATTCCATTTTGCTTTCTTTTTATTGCTTCATATTCAGAGAGAACAGGTCAATAGATCAATAAATGTCATTTTCTCATTTGCCTAAAATCACAAAGTGAGTACAGATTTCAGCCTCCCAGGCACAAGAATGCACTGGATGACATGGCATTAACATCACAGCCAGATATGATAATATCATGTTCCATGACAAGAAATGATTAACACGCCTTTTGATCTCTTCTCCTTCTAACAGTTCTCTTCAGAGTTACTCCTTATTTTAAAAGTGTGATCTAAGTGGAAATTACTACAGATGCTGCGTGTATGAGATTAATGACAGCATGAACTCTTACCGTGTTCATCTGTCTTGGACAATGGGGACTGAATGGGGCCCCAAAGACTTACTAATCCCCCACCGCCTCACTTCACAGAGGCTCTGATGTCAGCAGAGAAGGGCCTGGCCCAAGGTGACACCGAGTACTTTTTAGCAGAACTGGAACTAAAGGGGGACAGACAGTCCTACTGATGGGAGCTGGGAGGAGGGGGGCAAAAGAGAGCCCCACATGGACAAGTATTTTTCAGTGTGCTGTCCGGGAAGGGGATGCGAGGCAGCATGGGGTGGGAGGGCAAGGAAGAGGCGCAGTTGTTTTTAAGGTTGGTCCACTGAGTGGCTGAGAAAAGACAGCGACAGGGGGCGGCAGAAAAGTCCAGGAGAGCCGCCAAGCAAGAAGGAAGCGGCCGTAGGGAACACTGCAGGACACGGGTCAGGAGTAGACGGGAGGAGTTGCAGTGAAGGTCAGACACCTGCACCTCTTCCTTAGAAACAGCTAATAGCTTGCTGAGCTGATGAGAACAGAAATCAGACCAAAGGCGCACAAGGTCAGTCCTGAAAATAAATAATCAGTGGCCAGGTCAGAGTCTGTGGTCCAGTAGTCGGGCACAGGGTACGAGAAGGACACTGGATGCTGCTGGCCTATGCCAACACCCAGAGGGGAGGAGCTCAAAGCCTTGGGCCGCAGAAGGACATCCACACCGGGAAGCCAAAGGGACCAAGGGGTTCCGGGAGGGGGGCAGATAGAAGCAGGAACAAGGAAATGGTTGCTAGAAGGGTCCAACTAATTCTGCCAAATACTGTTTCCCTTACATGCGACTGACTTGTTTTAGGAGATGAGCTCTGACTGAACATTTCTATGCCAGAACAAGCCTGTGGAGGAAATCCTCCCGTGAACCCATCCCCCTCCCCCATGCCGCCTTAAGGAGAGTCAGGCAGAGCGGAGGTGAGCTACTCGCCCCAGCTCAGGGTGACAGGATGTGCTGGGATGAGACCCAAGTCCGCTCTGACGCCGGAGCCTCAAACGTCCCATGACTCTGCTTCCTAGTTCCAGCAAGTTGATGGAACCTGGTTTATGAGGTTGAACAGAATTTGCAACAGGAAGACAGGAGCACCTTCCAGGGGTGAAACAAACCCCAGCATGGACAATAAGGGGCCTTAAGTAATGTTCCTCTGAGGGGTGCTTACTCCTACCCTCCCGTGGACAAAACTTATTTTCAAATATAGTTTTTATTCTTATTGAGGTACAGTAAGTCCAATGGTTCAGGAGACAATTGCCATTGAAATGATGCTTTGTTACAGTTCCCAAGAGAAGGGGGCCACACTAAGCCATGGGGGTGGGGGGTGCAGGGCGAAACCCCAGGGTCAGTCACAAGGCAGAGGGAAAGGGGAACAGTGAGCAAGAGCTTTCATTGTGGTCTCTCTGGGAAGGAACAGGAGAAGCAGGAGAAGCAGGCTCAGGATTGGCTAGTTTGAATAATTTCAGGGCTCTGGGGCACAGGGGCTGTCAGATACCTGGCTGGGTGATTAGGACAAGAGGGTATGGTTCAGAGTGAGAGCCCCGTAGAGGAAGTGGGGGGCGGCTGTGGGCTCCAGGAGTTGGTTGGTTTGTGTTTGAAAGGTGTGCTGGGGAGGTGGGGGGGCTAGTTTATCTGTGGGAATTGGCCAACTCTGGGAGGACTGGTCTCCCAGTGTTAGCAAGGCCCAGATGTCAAAGCATCAGAGCTACAGAAAAGAAAAGGCCCAATCAGTATATATATATATATATATCCATTAACATAACCCTTCTGTCCTCACCCAGGGAAAGGTGAGGCTTGTCGACTGGGACTTTGGAAGAACACTGAGCACGATTTTCCTCCTCCTCCTGTTTTCCCCTTGGATGGGAATCTGACTTCAGAGAACACTCCTACTTTCTGTCTGTCCTGAGGGAAGCTTGGTCACAGAAGCCTTGCCCTTGTGGTGGAGGGCGGTGGGGGCCACACTGGATGGAGAGCTAATATCCAGTTCTACAGCTAAGTATCTGGAAGGCCACGTCCCTGCAGATCTGAGCCACATTCACCAATGCCATCCTGCTCGGCAAACATCTCCGGATACTGGGTCACATCTCTTCGTTGGTTCTGGTGAGGAATAGATGTATGCTCATTTCTTCCCTGGGAACTTCGTAGGGTAACAATTGCCACAGTAGGGCAATAGCCTTTGATCCTGATTACCATTCAGTCAGATGGCTGGGACCCCCAATACTGTTTCTACCTGGCAAAGAAAAATGAGCGAACGCAAAGAATCTTGGCTGTGATTCAACTTCTGCTAAGGTTTGGTTGTTGTGCCTTCTCTCTAAGAATGTGTGACATATTCCTTGGGAGCACACAGCCTCACACTCCAAAAGGACCCTTTTTGTCCCTAGTCAGTTAATCTTGACAGACTTGAACTTTCCCATCATTAGGGTGAGCACACAGCAGGGTGAGTTTCTCACCCAAGACAATCCAGCAAAGAACAGTAATTACCTGGGTCCTTCCTCTTGCTTCAAAAATCATCATCCAATGACCAACTACAAATCCTGAAGTTTTCTTCATTATTCTTCCCAGGAAGCTTCCGGCATCTTCTGGAAATTGCACTCCATCTGGGATTCCTTGACATGCCAGAGTTGTCCGAAGATGGTAGACTTTTCAATTCCCATGAAGAAGGTAAGAGGTAGAAAAAAGGGAAGAATGTGTGGTTAGCTGGTTCCTTCACTACTTTTTTTTTATCACAAAACACTAAATTAACCCAGTTTTTGAGACAGTTGTATGTGCAACGAAATGCATATATAAGATTCCACTTTGATGAGTTCTTAAAAATGCGAGCACCTTGTAAAACAAGGTATAAGATCGTCCCATCACCTTTCACAGTCACCCACACACACACCCCCACACACACACGCAGAGGCAACTACTATTGTGATTCGTGTCAACATAGCTTAGTCTTGCTTGTTCTGGAACTTCATATGAATAAAGTCAAATAGTGTTTATTTGTAATAGTAATGAAATAAAGCAAAGGGAAAACAAGGGTAGAAGGAATAAGATAAAATCCAGAGGACATAAAATAGACGTTGAGTCCTTTGACGTCTTTTCTGCAATCAAGGCCCAGATTTGTCTCATTTCTGTAGCAGCATCGAGCATAGCCATGCCCTTCCCGTGGCCCCAGCTCCAATCTGGTAACTAGGCCAATGGCAACTATGACATCATCAACCACTGTGAGCTCTGCTTTTGGGGGATAATATGGAAAACTAATTGACTGAGATATTAAGTGAAAGAATAGTGATCAAAACTACTGTAACTCAACAAAAATAGGTTATTTGGCCAAAAAGGTCATTTGATCTATTTGGGATTTTAAAATATCAAGTGGAATTAGTACATAAGAAAAAAAGTAGTTTCTTTTGTTATAGTTCTCACCACTGTCGTATGAGATAATGAACTTGATCTTTAGCTCTTTAACTTGTAATCTGAAGTACGGTATTTGGCATGTGCAATTTGGGTGAGTTATTTTCATCATAAGAAGAAGCCATGTGAGGTTTCCCTTACTCTTCTGTGTTTCTAGTGAGCTTTAATTTGCAATCCCCTTAACACATTCAATACATTTTTCAAAATTGTATTTCTCAGTTTGGGGAGAAAGATGTGGAGGAGGGAATTGATAGAAACTGCATCAGAAATACTAATAACTCCCCAGTAAATCTCAGATGTTCCACCACATCTCCTCATTACAAGTCTTCTCATTACAGAGGCAGAAGCAAAACAATCCCTGAAAATCTTCATGCCCAGAAAGCACTGGAAAAATCCAAGACTCTATTTCTTTCCATTGTACCCCACGTATTGTTCTGTCTCCAAAGCTTCCCCATAACTATTACATAGGATCCTGCGAATTACTCCCAGCTCTGCAGTCAGGTCGGGGCTGCGTCTGGGAACAATGTGATGGCCGTCTATGTGTTGGGCGCTCCCATTGTCCATGGCTGCTTCCCCCGAGTACGCAGACCACAGCTTCACAGGATTCTACCTTAGTTTCAGAACTGAATTCCCCAGTAGGAAAAGCAGAAAAACCATGAAAACCATGCTTCTCACTCCTATGCCTCAGGAATAAAGAAAGCCTGGAGGAAGGAATGACAGGGGAGCAGGAGACTTTGGTGACCAGTAAGGCCAGTTCCAGAACTCCAGGTCACCAAATTTTGCCTGTGGGGCTCCCACTCTTCGCCCCCTCTTCCTATGCTCCTGTACCCCTGCACTCCCTAGAATCATCCGCCTCAGCCCTCAGAGCCCCCCACCTCACACCACAGACATTTCTCTTTACTTGTTCCTCCTTATGTCGAAAGACAGTGTCTGTAAGGGCGACATTCTTTGTGCTGCGTGTAAAGTAATCTGGTAACCAAGTGCAGAGGACTAGATTTTAACAGGTTATCTCTGGAGTAACAGAAATGTAGCCCACAGAAAAGACCTTGTAACTATGCGCCTGTTAGGAAAAAGGATTTGGAGAAAAGAGGCACCTTCAAAACCTACAGAGAATGTCGTCTACCCAGCCACAGGCAGACGAGCCTTGGGGATGAACGGGAAGCCTACTCTGTGGGTTCTGCAGCTGTAGATTACTTGAAACACCTGAGGTTTTTAGGTAATGCCATCCTGAGTTCTAAAACATAATTGTGTTTTGTTTTCAATCCTAGAAAGTGGTAAAATATCTTGTGTTAGGCAAGTTTCACCAATTCACTCTTGATGAGTGATCCCAGCCACAGGACCCACAATGGCAGGAAGCAAGTTCTAAGATGATATGACAGGCAGAAAATCAAAGCCAAAGATGTCCACACCCCAGTCCCCAGAATCTGGGAGTTTGTTATGTTACAGGACGAGAGAGAATTAAGGTTGTTAATTGGCTGAACTTAAATGACACATATGGATCCTAGGTTACCCAGGTGGGGCCAACGTAATCACAAGGATCCTTAAAGCCAGAAAAGGGAGGCAGAGAGATCCAAGCAATGTGCCATAAGGACAGAGCCTGCCATCACGTCCTCGGCTTTGACGATGGAGGGAGGGATTTGGGGGCATGGGATGCGGGTAATTTCCAGCCACTGGAAAAGGCAAAGAAATGGATGGATCTTCCCCTGCGGCCTCCAAAAAGGAATGTGGTTTTGCCAACACCTTGATTTTTGCCTAGTGAGACCCGTGTCAGATTTCTGACCTCGAGAACCGTAGGATAATAAATTTGTGTTGTTTTGAGGCTTTAAATTTGGGGTCATTTGTTACAGCAGAACCACAGCAAACGAATCCAAGTGGGATGTTGGAGCAAATGGTTCTACATAGGACCCCTGAGCCTGAAGCTTCTGTCCCGCGAAGGACACACATCAGCTCCCCAAGACTGTCCCCCACAAGCTCAGAAATACTGCTTTACTATGTTTCTTCTTCTCCACTCCCTGTCACCATGTTTGTTTACGCTGACATCATCTTTTCCTTCAACCCTTTCAATAGCCTTGAATTGGCTTCCCTGCTTTCAGCTTCGCTCACTCACCACCAAGCGCCACACGTCAGAAGGGGATCTTTCTATACCTACGTCACTGCCCTAGATAAACGCCTCCAGAGATGCCCTCTGACCATAGGCAGGGGCCATGCTCCACACAGGGCCCTCGTCTGCGGCTCCTCTCTAAATAGTAGAGCCAAGAGTGAAAACAAAGGCTCACATACACTATAGGTAGATGTCATAAGTCAACTTATCAAACTGGTAAACAAAACATGGTTTATTTTCCTGCTTTAGAAATCCAGATTTTAACTGGGAATTCTCAGAATGTATCTGCCTGGAGAGAGCTGGTACCCAGGCCCAAGTCCCTGACCCGTGTCTGACCCCATCCCTTATACCATGAGGGACCATGCCAACCCCAACTTCCACCTCCACCCAAACCTTCTGCCAATACCACCCCTTGGTTAGCTTTCATGCCCACAATGCACGCCGCTGGGATGGTCTGACCTTGGATGTGGATCCAGGGAAGAGGTCACCCAAGCCATGAGAGCAGACTCGGTCGAGGCCATTGGGCCAGGAATTCTGTGGTCCTAAGTATCCAGATCTTGGTCTAGAAGGTAAGGCAATGGATGTCCGGTGGGCATGTGTCCTTGTTCTTGCAGGTTTCTTCCCCATGGGGCAAAAGGTGGCCCAAGGAGGACCAGAGCAGGACGTTCTTTCAAAGGCACCACTTCTCCAGCTCTCTAGCCATCTCCACCCCCACTTCACACCCTGGGCTTAGTCACATCAGAGCGCTTGTCAGATTTTGTGCTGATGTGATGTTTTCCCTGTGCGTTTGCTTGTGCCGCTCCCATCCAGGCGCTTTAAAGCAGTAGACTGCTTCACCATCATCAAAGAGATGTTTTCAGAGTGAAAGTTTAAATTTTGATGAAGTCAAATGTACCAGTTTTTCCTTTTATGGATCTTGTTTTTGGTGTCAATTCTTTGCCTGAATTCTCTGTCTGCCCTAGGTCTTGAAGATACTCTTTTTTCCCCCTAAAAGTTTCATAGTTTGGGTTTTACGTTTAAGTCCTTAATTCATTTTTGTAAAAGATGTGAGACTTCAGGTTTTTGTTTGTTTTCTTTTTTGCCCGTAGATATCCAATTCTCGCACAATCATTTGTTGAAAAGGTGATCTTTCCTTCATTAAGTTGCTTTTGAGTTGAATCCATCCACTGAGATTTTATTATAGTTATTGTTATTGTTAGCTCTAAAGTTTCCATTTGGCTCTTCATATCCTCAGTTTCTTTGCAGAAACTATTTCTTTATTTGTTGTTAAGCATGTCTGGGGGCATCTGGGTGGCTCAGTGGGTTAAGCATCTGCCTTCAGCTCAGGTCATAACCCTGGGGTCCTGGGATCCTGGGATCGAGCCCTGCAGTGGGCTCCCTGTTCAGCAAGGAGTCTGCTTCTCCCTCTCCCTCTGCTCCTCCCCCTGCTTGTGCTCTCTCTCTCTCTCAAAGAAATAAATTAAAAAAAAAATTTTTTTTTTAAAAAGCATGTCTGAAATGGCTTGTGAAACCTTTTTATAATGGATGCTTTAAAATCTATGTCAGATAATTCTAACAACTCTGTCATGTAGGAATTGGTATCTATTGATTATCTCTTTAATCCAATTTAAGATCTTCCTGGTTTCTGGTATGACAGGTGATTTTTTCAGCTGAAACATAGACATTTGGGATATTAGAAGTCTGCATCTTATTTATACCTTCTGGGTTAGCTGGCTTTCTATCACACCATTCTGGCAAGGGGAAGGGGTGGCGTACAGACTCATTGCTTCGAGACTGCAATAGAAGTCCAGATTCCCAATCTTCCATTCCACTGATACTTGACAGGGAAGCTCCTTGTTTCTCTTGGGTCCAGCTAAGAGCCCAGATTTCTCATAAGGTCTTTATAATGCTGTGGAGAGAACAGCTTCCTTCCTGCTTGGTGGGGATGAAAAGCTCTGCCTTCCCGGACACCAGTTCGGTGGGAGTCTCAGGGATTTATTAGATCCCTGGGAGGCCGGTAGTCTAGACCCCTCACTCCACTTTTGCTGGCATGCGTGGGGTGAAGCCATAGCTCGATGCGCAGGTGTGTGTGGTCGGGGTGGGGGCGAGTTGCAGCAGAGTGGTTATTTCTGAGAGTTTTCTCTTTGGCCAGAGAGACCAGGCATTTCAAACGGCTTTTTTCTTTTCTTCTTTTGTTTTACACAACTCCGTGCCTGTTCGTGTGTTGTTGGCTTCTTCGGTACCCACACTTAGATTTGAAACTAAAAGAAAACCCAGGGAACTCATCACCGTGCTGTTTTTCATGCCCCAATGTCCTTTAGCCAGTCTGCCTCTCTCCAACTTTCAAAGTCCGCTGCTGCTTGTTTATATATAATCTCCAAAGTTTTCATTGTAATTATTGGAAGGAATATAGAAAAGTATGTGTATGTCATCTTGGAAACAGAACCTTATTTTTTTTAAAGATTTTATTTATTTATTTGAGAGAGATCGAAAGAGAGAAAGCTCGTGCGCGCATGAGTGGGGGAGGGGCTGAGGGAGAGGGAGAAGCAGGCTCCCCATTGAGCAGAGAGCCCGAGGTGGGGCTGGATCCCAGGACCCCAGGATCATGACCTGTGCCGAAGGCAGACGCTTAACCAACTGAGCCACCCAGGTGCTCCAACAGAACCTTATATTTAACTATCTTTCTTCTCTTTCTAGAACTTTCCCAGAATGGTGTCCCCATTAAAATGTATTGATGTAATGGCATGCTGAAACGTTTGGTCCACCCAAAAGATTTTAACACAACTGGAGCCTAGCTTCACTCTCATTGGTGGGAGTCAATGGGGAAGGGCTATTCGTAAAATTGCATGGGGATCTCTAGAGTTGTTAAAATCAATTTGGGATTTGAAGGAGGGGAAAGGAGCAGGACATAAATCATGTCCTCTCCCCAACAGACACATCCTGGCATCCCATGTGGTGCTGCAGTAGTTCTAAGAACCCCAAATAAAAGTAGGACAGGAGGTCTCTACCAGGCAGCCATCAAAAATAGCTCCATAGAAATTTCTCCCCATTATCATTCTTGTCTCAGGCGTGTCCCTTACTAGATGGATTGTACATAAACAAGACATTATTATTTTTTTCTCCTTCTCTTAGGCTTATCACTGTAGGGAGCTGGGGATCTGTGGTTGGAGTCATAGCCTTACTGTCTCCTCTCTGATAACCAGCCCGGAAGGGCAGGCTCCACAAGCGACCTTCAATGCCCGCACCGAGACTGACTATCCTTAAAAAAAAACAAAAAAACTTTTCTTGGCTTTCTCTCTTTAAAAAACTCCATCCTTGGCTTTTTCTTCTCTAATTCCTTTTGCATGGATTGTTCATCCTGCAGTTGCTGTGTTATTAACTCCTCCTTTTCCTTTTCATTGGGAACAGCCTAGCATCAGCCAAAGGCATAGACTCAGCTTCCAGACCACCAAGATTGAAATTCCATCTGAGCCATTCCATCTCGAGCTGGGTCACTTTGGCCAATTTACTCGGCTTTCTATGTTTTATCATCTGTGAAATGGGGATGAAAGCCATCATCTCCTCAAGGGGTTATCGAGAAGATTAAAGGAGTTCGTGTATTGTTCACACGCCAAAGAGCACAAGGAGCACATCTGTAGCCAGAACTGGGTTCATTATTTGCCTCAGCAGTAATAACGGAGGCAATAAATAAATAATAGTAAATAATAACTAAAGAGAGATGCGCGCCATGGGGAGCTCTGAGGCACCACTCGGCATCCCAGGAAGAGGGTCGTACAGGAGGGGCTTTTTTAAAGGATATGAGTTTGTGTTGAGTGATTTTGGAGAAGGTCTAAGAAAGTGGACAGTTGCTGCCGTCAGAGAGTGGGGACGATTCCATGATCGGGTAGCTTGAATTTTTTTATCTAGAAGGTGGGGGACCAAGGAAGGCTAAAGCCATAATCGGGAAAGAAGCAGTGATCACTCTTGGGAGCCAGGAGAAAGCAAAGTTTGGTCACTGCAGGGCTTTGCGTTGTGTTCTTGCTCTTGTCTTTCCTCAGGTGTCATTATGGAGGAGTCTGGGGCACAGTGACCTCATCTGATGTTCGTGGTCTGTGCCATTGTTCATGCGTAGCGGGAGAACACCCGGGTCCAGCTCCGAGCGTCAGGCCAGCGACCAGCTACCGCCAGAGCAGCTTTGTTCTCTCTCTTAAAACGTACAGAGTATGACACACTATGGCTAACGTTCCATCCCTCCTTATGGTTCGGGATGTATAGGCTTTGTGTCCCCAGACAGGACTCCGTGCTGGTCAGCAGTGACACACCTCGCACGCTCCAGCTCTCCTAGGGCACTTGACCCCACGAGCTGCACTCACGGAGGCTATTGTGTCTCACATTGGATGTCGCAGTATTTTTCTCTGCTCTGGTCAAGCCATCACCTTTTTCATGATCACTTTTATGGAAGATCTTTCCTTGAGCATCAAATGACGCAGAATATAAGGGAGGCATTGTCCGAAGATTATTAGACACGCCTCATCTTTGCACATCAAGGCAAAAACGAGTAAGATATTTCCACCCAAGTAGAAATGTACCTATCTCTGTATTTCCCCTACTATTTACAGAGTATCTGACGTTTCCTGTGTGTAGGATAGAATAAAACATGTAAATAAAGATGTTCACCTGCCTAAATCTGTAAAAGTACAGGATTTCGAAACAATCTGGAAATTTCTGGTGAAGCTGCTCTGTCTCCCATGTTCCGTCTCTATGAGGGATCAGCAGGCGACGCTAGCGTTACCTTGCTGCCATCTTCCTTTGAAGGCCATTACCCCTCTACCCTAAGAAGAAATTTCTTCCTCGGCGGCTTACATCAGGCAGTTAATTCAATCTAAGACTCAGGTTGAATCCTAAAGGAATATTTCAATCACAGCCATGTGTAAGACTCCAGCTGGCATAAATTGTGACTAAGGAGCAAACACACCTAGTCAGACCCTTGGGTTACTTTAAATGCATCTCCCATTGTACTTACCATGTCCATTTGTAAAAATGTGTCTGTTAATGCCCATGGCGAGGAAAACAGAATGTAAAATTGTATTTGCCCCTAATCACAACTTGTGAAAATCATATAACCACACAGATAGATTCCATGAAAGAACATGGAGAAATGGAAAATGTTCACTACTATGATATTTATCTATGCACGAATTAAGGAAAAAACGTGTAATTGTAAATCTGTGGGGACAAGATGGTATCTAAATATTCTGTTACAGTGGCGTTTTCCCTGATGCCTACTCCTGTCAAATCCAGCTCCCTATGTTCCCATGGCCCCTTATGCACACTGTGTAGAAATAGTTGACATCTTGGATTATAATGTCTTATCTACATGCTGATCCATGTAATCTCTGAGGATAGGCACCATCTTTCATTTAAGCTGAGGTCGGTAAGGTGCCCACATAGAGCACAACAGGTGCTTAAGAATATTTGTTATTTAGGGGCGCCTGGGTGGCTCAGTCGTTAAGTGTCTGCCTTCGGCTCAGGGCGTGATCCCGGCGTTCTGGGATCAAGCCCCACATCAGGCTCCTCTGCTGGAAGCCTGCTTCTTCCTCTCCCACTCCCCCTGCTTGTGTTCCCTCTCTTGCTGGCTGTCTCTCTCTCTCTGTTTAATAAATAAATAAATAAATCTTTAAAAAAAAAAGAATATTTGTTATTTAATAAATGAACTAGTTACACCACTCCACCTGGTGGCCTTAGCCTTCAATTCTGGGAGCTTCTTTTAAGAGTTCTGTAACATAAGTATGAGATACACTTGAAAACCTAGTCATGCAGTGACAGCTTTGTGACGGGTAGATCTGAGACGGGAAAAGTCCATGACACCACCAGTTGTCCTTCCCTATAATCCTTAAATATTTTTGCCCACATACCTCCTAACAGAATTTTGAAAAACAATGTCTTTTTAAGCCGACATCAAAAATTTTTCATCTTAAATTTGAATTGTGAAAAAGTATGTTAGTTTTGAGTTTTAAATATATTTTGAGGGGCTTCTGGGTGGCTCAGTTGGCTAAGCATCTGCCTTCGGCTCAGGTCATGATCCCAGGGACCTGGGATTAAGCCCCACGTGGGGCTCTCTGCTCAGCAGGGAGTCTGCTTCTCCTTCTCCCACTCCCCCTGCTTGTGCTCTCTCTCTCTGTCAAATAAATAAAATCTTTAAAAAATATATATATTTTTTGAAAATATTTTACATAAATAATAAATTTATCATGACATATTTATATAGTGTTATATTGGATTTAGAGAAATTAAAAATAATAGCATAATTATTCTCATTTTACCCAATGGAATATAAATATCATATATCCATTGAATTCTAAATACCAGAGCAATTTGATATCCTCCAACACACATAAATATGTATATGTATTTTTTTTTAAAGTTGGTGACCCTAGGATCCAACTGTTAAAAATAATTTTTCTGGATTCAGTTATATTTATAAATATTAATAGAATAATATCAATCAAAATAAAATAATTATTTATGCATTTTGATAATTACTGATAAGTGGAAAATATAAATTTTGATATTACTTTGATAAGTGGAAAATACAAATTTTTGTTAGAAATAATTCAGGAACACCGGGTGGTTCAGTCAGTTAAGTATCTGACTATTGGTTTGAGCTCTTGTCATGATCTCAGGATTATGAGATGGAGCCCCCGTTGGGGTCTGTACTCAGCATGGAGTCTACTTGAGATTCTCTCTCCCTCTCCCTCTGCCCCTCCCCCCACTCACGCATGTGCTCTCTCTCTCTCAAATAAACAAATAAATAAAATCTTTTAAAAAAAAGAAATGCCTTTTTAATGAGTTGGGTAGGGCTTTTTAAAAAAGATTTGTTCATATTTCCATGGGTGACTATTATATATTGCTGGTGTGAGACAATGTTCACCATCAGTTTTCTTCCTGTCTTTCATCTTGGATATGCAAACACTAAGAAACACGTGTATAAGTAGAGGGGAATAGAAGGAGTTTGTTAAACAGTTTCACTACTTAAACAATGATCCTTTTCTGGGTTTGAATGCCCAAGGTAGCAAAGTGATCAATCTATTTATTCCTTTGCAAAGTAGGAAGAGGTCAGTTTTATTTGTTTGTTTGTTTGTTTACTTATTTATTATTTATTTATTTATAAATAATGAGAGAGAGAGAGAGCACGAGCAGAGGGCGAGGCAGAGAGAGAATCCCTAAGCATACTCCCGGCTGAGTGCAGAGCCCCATGCGGGGCGCAATCCCAAGCCCCTGGAGATCATGACCTGAGCTGAAACCAGAAGTCAGACAGACGCTCAAGGGCCCAAGCCACCCAGGCGCCCCGGAAGAGGTCAGTTTTAAAGGCTGGGGTGGTTAGAGACGACTGGTATGAAACCTTAACCACAGATGCTGGTTTAGGCAGCTCACTTGTAGCACAGACTGTATAAATGGAGGTTGAAAGACTGGAAAATGATCTCGATGGCTTCCCTGGACAGCCTTCATGTGCTCCCACAATGTCACCTACCCGTGGCTGGAAAGTTCGGACCTTCTCAATATCCATCCGTCCTTCTCTTCATTGTCACTAACACAATCCCAGTTGTCCTCAGGGTGGTACTGGATGCAGCTCCAATACTCACCTTGCCAGACCACCTTGCATTATGACCCAGTTCTTGTCAATGAAATCTAAGCTGAGTTCCCCAGGAAGGAGGCTGCCCTTGGAGCGCTTGTTTTTCTGATAAAAAGTGACCAACTCAGCTGGACATCCCCTGCACTTTCACTCGCCTTCCTTCTTTTTCTTGGAGTTCAAACACCGCCTCGGAGGAGCATTGGCTATCGTACACACGACAAATAAAAGCCAGAATGGGGGAGCCCATTCATTGAGGGACCTGGGTCTCCGCTGACAGGCCTGGGAGTCTGCACCTGTCCCACACTGCCTCCATCCTGGGTGTCATTGCATGAGAAAAAGAAGCCCCAATTATTTAAGCCCCTGTCGCCAGGTTTTTTATTTCGTGGCACCAAGTCCTAACGGAAACAAAGGATTATTCTTTTTTTTTTTTTAAGATTTTATTTATTTATTTGACAGAGATAGAGACAGCCAGCGAGAGAGGGAACACAAGCAGGGGGAGTGCGGGAGGAAGAAGCAGGCTCATAGCGGAGGAGCCTGATGTGGGTCTCGATCCCAGAACGCCGGGATCACGCCCTGAGCCGAAGGCAGACGCTTAACCGCTGTGCCACCCAGGCGCCCCAAAGGATTATTCTTTTATTCACACCTTGGAGAATACATGATTTATTTTTCTGGCCTCAAAGATGTTGCTAAATGCTGTAGGGAATGCTGATGAACTGTTATACAATTGCATTTATGCATTACTATAGGCATTAGTTTTTCTGATCTGAGTAAGATAAACTTATAAAATACATGTTTTGAACACCATTGAAAACATCACAAGGTTTTTGTAGGCAATCCTGTCTTTTAATTTTTGTTCTTGGAAACAGTAGGCAGTCAGTAAATCTTTCTCCAAATGAGGACTATAAAAAAGCCAACTCTAACATTATTTTTTAATTTAACAGGGAATTGTAATAAATGTTTGAGAGTGACTTGCAAAAAACTATAAATTCAATTCTAACTGTTCATGAGGTAGTTATTAATCACAATATTTGGGACATTGGAAATAGGATACAATGTAATATACTGTTTGAGTAACTAGGGAAACATTACCTGAAATGAGAATGTGATTTGTGACTTGGGGACTTACTACCTTTATGAAAATTTATCAGTGAATTTCATCTACTGCTCTCCGAGATGACAAGTTGCCTGAAAATTTCAAATGAATCACAGTAGTTATTCATTGAGGAAATGACTAAAAGTGTTGGGAGAAATCTCAGAAATGGCACAAAAATAACACTCCAGATATAAAATAATAGTAGCAATATTCCTAAGCACTTTGAGTGTATTATATACACCTATCCTTTCAACAACTCTAAGCATGCACATATTATTTTTCCATTTATAGACAAAGAAACTATGACACAGGTGCATTTAAAAACTGGTTCACACAAGCAATAAGGGACAAGGTGGGATTAAAACGGAAGTAGTCAATTGCACTCATGTTATGGCCGTGTCACCTCTTACTGCTGGTGATGACGAGCGTTATCAACACCGAATGCAACAGAGAGTGTATGCGGAGCAGGCAGAGTCTGGAGGGAAGCCAGCACCCGGAAGGAAGGAAGGAATAGGATAGAGTGAGTTTCCCATGTTCTGTGGCTTTTAGGCTGACCAACATCTTACCTACTGGATGTGAGGAGAAAATCCTGGAAAGCAAGGGGCACAGAGGGAGACCATTGAATATATACAATTTAGTTAAACCTCTGGTTGACCCCTGAAGACATATGCAAGGGGCAGGCTTCAAGTCCCTTAACTGGGAACAAAGGAACAGAACTGAGAGTACGCTGGACTTAATGTCTGGCTTCAAGTCCAACCCAATTAAATTGCTTATTCAAATAACAACAACAGTCACTGGGGGAATACAACGGAACACTTTGTCCCCAGGACATAATTTTCGTAACGTCAAGGATACAATTCGAATGCATTCCACGTGTGAATAATCAGGAAAATGTGCCCCACACTCAAAAGAAAAGGCCTCACTCAAATTTGGGATACAGTCCTGCATAATTACATGACCATGCCGAGTTATCCGCCTGCAGACAAGATAAGACATGGAGGTGAACGAGTGCGCACCAGGAAACCTTCACGCCATGGCTGACAGCTCTATGGTCCTCCAGTTTCCCTTCTTACTTTATCCCAGTGCATATCCAAGTGCCAGGCCGGCGTCTAGGTCAGCTGCTTCACGTGCGACAGGGACTCTGCTCTTGACTGACAGATTTTAGTATAGTCCAATATCAAGAGCTTCCCAAAGACTTTATTTGCCCAATAACATCTCTTCTCATTATTCCACTAGTCACTTACTTGTGTTCCTTTTACAGAGAAGGATCTCTGTGAGGGGACTGCTGCTGACACATAGATGAACAAAATGGCCCATTCTATGGCGGTCAGCCTCGCTCCCCAGCCAGCCCCAAGTTTGAGCAGTAGTCTCACGGATACAAAGGCGATGGTGGTAGAAAATGAGGACCTGCCTGGCCTCGGAAACAGGGACCTATCATTAACAAGACTCAGTAGCCATTGCTTTTCTGAATGTCTGCTTTGCCAACAATCATCTACCCTGAATTCCTGACATGGCTCCAGGGGCCAGGCAGTTTTCTGGTGGCAAGAAAGGTAATTATGCTGGAAACTTCCACCATGGAGGGGGCCAACGCTGATGTGGAATCTGTCATTTTGCCTTCAAAAACAGGAACGCAAGGGAATGAGGGAATTTTTAGAGGTGATGAAAACGTTCTATATTTGAATCACAGCGGTGATCACATGACTCTATAAAGTTGACCCCTGAACAACATGGGTTTGAACTGCGCAGGTCCACTCATACACGGATTTTTCCCAACAAATACCATACAGTAGTGTAAAAGCACTTTCTCTTCCTTAGGATTTTCTTAATCATGTCTTCTTTTCTCCAGCTTACTTTATTTTTTTTTAAAGATTTTATTTATTTATTTGACAGAGAGAGAGACAGCCAGCGAGAGAGGGAACACAAGTAGGGGGAGTGGGAGAGGAAGAAGCAGGCTCCTAGCGGAGGAGCCTGATGTGGGGCTCGATCCCATAACGCCGGGATCATGCCCTGAGCCGAAGGCAGACGCTTAACCGCCGTGCCACCCAGGCGCCCCTCTCCAGCTTACTTTATTGTAAGAATACAGTACAAAATACGTAGGACATGCACAATATGTGTTAATAGACTGTTTGTTATCAGTACGGCTCCGGTCGAGAGTAGGCTTTTGGTAGTATGTAGTTGAGTTTTTGAGGAGCTGGAAGTCAGTCATACATGGGTTTTTGACTGCACGGGGCTTTGGCGCCCCTCGCCCCTGTATTGTTCAAGGGCCAATGCAAACTGACAAACAGTGGTCACAGTATGTTTTGGCATTTCTTGCAAGATGCGCTCTGGACTCTAACCAGCCAGAAATACATGCTGCCCTCTTACTAACTGACAGAAAATGCAGATCTCAGAACAAAACACAGAAATGGAAGTGGAGCCTCTCATCATTTTGCCTGATGACTCACTCTCGAAATTTTTGTCCTAAACTCCCATGTGACTGAATTCTCCTGATCTGGAGATATTCGTACTAAAGAAGGAATACTCCTACCCTGGGTCACAATCAAGATTTTGCTGAACGGAAAGCTGAGGCTGCTATCTCATCATTAAAAGTGACTAACATGACTAAGGAAATCAGACAAAAACTAGTACTGGGGAGATGGGATGATGGCCTTTGACTATCAGTCATTATAGTCAACATGGGCGATGCTGCTACTTTGGGGAAGGATGGTTGAAACTGGAAGAAAGCCTTGCATTTCCAGGGCAGGTCATGGAAAACTACTTGACACTCACAGGATGGATATCAAAATCTCAGGTCTCTCAGAACTAAAGGTTTAGGTTAACCCAATGCACAAAGAAAGTTGACTAGTGAGGTGTTGACTAAGG
Organism: Ursus maritimus; assembly: GCF_017311325.1. NCBI lineage: Eukaryota > Metazoa > Chordata > Mammalia > Carnivora > Ursidae > Ursus > Ursus maritimus. The sequence goes on along the minus strand of NW_024426885.1, from coordinate 69,768,178 downwards.
TCAAGATAGACTAAAGCTAGAACGGGTTACAGAAAGCCCTTCCATGGACATTAAGTGGAAAACCCCCAGGCTTGTCCTCTGGAACAGATACGGGGAGGTAGTCCTAGGGTTGTGCACCTATATCATATTAATATTTAATATTTATCATTTAACATCAAACTAAAAATCATTTCGGGTGGCTGTTCTATAACTCCGAGCATATGAGGAATTTATCGTGTGACATGGCCGACTCTTCCTCTACATTCAAAATCTAGATTGTCAAATTTCAAGTATGCCTCCATGAGATAATTTTAAGAGGTAAAGGAAAGCCTCAACTTTTTATTCCATTGCTCATCTCATGTATATCCTTGCTTCGCACTGGGAGCAAGCCCCAGGAAAAGCAACTGTGAACCCTGTCTGGGTTATTCTCGATTCTGCGTGAGGGGTAATGCCACCATGAACTGAATGGGAGAGAAGGGAAATCATCAACACCTGCTATGACCTCTTGGCCAACCCAAGAAATGAATGCTTACAGCCTCTGTCATCATCCCTCTGCTTGCTAGTGAAGTTTCTGAGGAACGAACAATTACTACCTCCATTTTAATAAACAAATTATGTTTTTTTTTCTTTTCCCTTTTCATCTCTCTTCCTGTTTTTTTTTTTAAGATTTTATTTATTTATTTGTCAGAGAGATAGAGAGAGCACAAGCAGGAGGAGCAGCAGGCCGAGGGAGAAGCAGGCTCCCTGTTGAGCAAGGAGCCTGATGCAGGACTCGATCCCAGGACCCTGGGATCATGACCCGAGCCGAGCAGAAGGCAGACTCTTACCTGATTGAGCCACCCAGGTGTCCCTCTCTTCCTGTTCTTTACCATTTTGTGGTAGTGGTTAAATGTACCCACGGTTTCTGGGGTTACTATGATCTGAGACAGAATCACAGTGAAGGAATTTATATCAAACAGACATCCCTGCCCAGGATCACAGGATCTCAATGACATTACTCAATCTTGAGGCAATGGCTGAATGTGACTTTGAGTTGTCTCTGGTTGGGAAAGTGATATGCAAAGTCGTGATTTTATGTATGGTAATTAGACTATGTTAGGCACAGCCATCTTTCAATATGTGTGAGTAAACATATGTGGGGGGCGGGCAGCCAACACGTATAATTTCAGAGAAAAGTCCTAGGATGGCTCCCTGACTTGCAGCAATTCTCCCTAACGGAAGTTGCCCCTGACACCCATGAGTGGATCTGCACAGCCACGCCTTCCTATGTTAACTTGGGACTCTGGCCCTCCTTGAACACAGCCCATCAGATTCTCTCTCTTAGGAATTTGGAGATTTATGGGACGTGCCAGAGATTGTGGTCTTTGGAGCTGAGTCATGCTAACAGCAGCATTACAGAAGAGAAGTCCACAGACTGGCTGAGCTCTTCCCATCGCGGCTCAGTTGTTCCCTTCTTCCCTGGATTTGGTGATACACACCACTAACCTCTCTAAGAATATCTATTTTTACCTCTTGAACTACTTAGAGTCAGTTTTAGTTATTTGCAATGAAATGAATTACATAGAGAACAGAATTATAAATCTATGCAGATTAAACCGATGTTATCTTATAAAGGATTTTCAAGTTCTGAAAGTTCTCCTGAGGAGTTGCTGTATAGGCCATAACTAATCTTTACTTCTCAAGCTCTGCACTGGGCACTTGCCCTTCAGTAACTCATATCCCTACAATGGCCCTCTGAGGTGAATATTACTCTTTCTTAAAACAATTGAAGTACAGTTGATGCTCAATGTTACATTAGTTTCCGGTGTGCAAGGTAGTGATTCGACCAGTCTATATGTTTTGCTATGCTCCCCACAGGCGTGGCTACAGTCTGTCACCACACATCGCTATTATGATTCTATTGACGGGGCCAGGGTGAGGGGCGCCTGGGTGGCTCAGTCGGTTAAGTGACCGACTCTTGATTTCGGCTCAGGCCATGATCTCAGGGTCGTGGGATCGAGCTCCTTGCTCAGGGGGGAGACTGCATAAGGCTTCTCTCTCTCCCTCTGCCCCTCCCCCCACTCACACTCTCTCCTCTCTCTAAAAACAAAGCAAAACAAAAACCCAATACTATTGACCATATTCCCTACGCTATACCTTTTTTTTAAAATATTTTATTTATTTATTTGACAGAGATAGAGACAGCCAGCGAGAGAGGGAACACAAGCAGGGGGAGTGAGAGAGGAAGAAGCAGGCTCCCAACAGAGGAGCCTGATGTGGGGCTCGATCCCATAACGCCGGGATCACGCCCTGAGCCGAAGGCAGATGCTTAACCGCTGTGCCACCCAGGCGCCCCCTTATGCTATACCTTTTATTCCCATGACATATCCATCCTGTAACCGGAAGCCTGTACCTCCTACTCCCCTTCATCCATTTTGCTCACTCCCTCCACCCCCTCCCCTCTGGCAACCACCAGTCTGTTCTCTGTAGTTACAGGTCTGTTTCTGCTTTTTGTTTGTTGTTTGTTTATTCATTTGTCAGAGGAGTATTGCTCTTACCCTATTTTACAAATAACTGTAGCTCAGAGAAGTTAACTAACTGACCTGATAGCACACCTCTAGGGAAATGGTAGAAATGGATGAAAAATTAGGAACTCACTTATATAGTGAGCAAATGAGCCAAGATCCAGCCCAGGACTTACTGACTCTAAAACCCATATGTTTAGCTATGAATTTATTTATTTATTTATTTATTTATTTATTTATAAGATTTTATTTATTTATTTGACAGAGATAGATAGAGAGCACAAGCAGGCAGAGCGGCAGGCAGAGGGAGAGGGAGAAGCAGGCTCCCACCAAGCAGGGAGTCCAATGTAGGACTCGATCCCAGGACCCTGGGATCATGACCTGAGCTTAAAGCAGACACAACTGACTGAGTCACCCAGGCGCCCCTAGCTATGAATTTATTAATTCAATAAATATCTATGGAATTCCTAATGCAACAGGAGGCAGAATACTGTAGATATCAATAGCTTGGGTTCTAGAGCCAGAGCTTCTGTATTTGAATCCCGGATCTTCCGATTTCAAGCTGTGTGACTTCGTGAAAGAGACTCACGTTTCTGTGCCTCCGTTTTCTCATGTTAAGGTAGGCATGGTAACATAACTACTTAATTGAATTGCTCTGAAAAATAAGTCAGTTAAGGGGCACCTGGGGGCCTCAGCCAGTAAGTGCCTGCCTTCAGCTCAGGTCATGATCCCAGGGTTCTAGGATCGAGTCCCACGTCAGGCTCCCTGCTCATCAGAGTCTCCTTCTCCCTCTCCCTCTCCCCCTGCTTGTGCCCTCTCTCTCTCTCTCTGTCCAATAAATGAATAAAATCTTAAAAAAAAAAACTCAGTTAATACATTTAAAGTGCTGTAGGCAGCTCTTGGCACATCAGTGATAGCTATTCCTCTGCTAGAAACAATGAGTAAGTCCGGAAATGTCTCTGCTTTCATGTGCTGGGGGTGAAGATAGGGAGAAGGTTTCCTATTTAGAGAGACTGGCTGGAGGGAGGCTCCTCCCAAGAGGTGGCATTGTACCAAGTCCTGACTCTCGCGAGGAAGTAAACCACGCAAAGATCCTGCAGAAGAGTGCTTTGGGAAGGACACAAGTGCAGGTCTTGGGATGTGGATTTGGCACATTCAAGGCGGGGCTGGAATGGCTGCGGGAGAGTGAGCAGGTAGGGGTGAGGTAGAACAGGAAGTCAGAGAGGGTATCGGGCCAGATCCTGAAAGTCCTGAGGACCTTGGCAAAGAGTCTGGATCTTTTTAAAGCATAAACGGAGCGATCAGAGAATTGAGAACAGAAGAGTGACATCATCTGATGTTAGTTCTCAAGACCTCAGTCTGGCTGCGGTAAGACATCTCGGGGCTGATAACAGAGGGCAAGGGCAGATTCAGGAAATCGGTTGGGGGCTAGTAGGAATTGAGGCAAAAAAAAAAAAAAAGATAGCATCTGAGATGAAAGTGGTAGAAATGGAGGTGAGGACAAGTGGTCCAATTCAGGATATGTTTTGAAGATAGGTCGTGGAGGATTTGCTAATGGATTTGCTATGTGCTATGTGGGGAGAGGGAAATCAGGGACTTCCAGTGTTTGGCCCCAGTCAACAGGTGGGTGTGATTCCTTTAAGCAAGACAGAAAGTATTTCAGTCCTGATCCTGTTAGAAGAAAGAAATTGTACCTGTTATTTTAACAGAGGTAACTTAATATAAGTATTTTAGTATTTTTAAAAGCCCTGGGTATTAAAGAGCTAAATGCGCGAATGAGCACTAAGGTATCCCTGAGGTCGTGCCCACAGGAAACAGTGGCCACTCGCAGAGCTGGGAGAACATAGGGAATGATGATGCTTAGCAGCCTTGAAAAGGGATCCCATAGAACCGACAGTAAGATGAGAATGGGAAGCGGCATTTTGCTATCCTCTCTCAGCTTAGAAGAAGAGCCCCAAAGAACGAGGATCCAGAACTTTGAGAAGGGAATGCCAGGTGGATGGCACCGCTGGTTTCTCTACTGAGATATAACGGCATCCAGAAAAACTTTGGGCTGGAGTGGCTGCTGGTGGTGGGGTCAACTGGGGCCAAGTGAAACAGCATCGTCAAGGTCACACTGACAGGAACAGGAAGCCAGGACAAGAAGAGAAAGCAGACCAGAAACAGGCGGAGTCCCCTTTTCCTCCCGCAGGCTAAAGTCTTCTGTTAGCATCCCCCGCCCCTTAAGGGAGTGGCTGGCAAAGCAGGAATGTGGTTGGTCAAGTCCCAGCCCAAGCAACACAAAATAGGAATTAGAAGGGTCGGTCCAAGCTGAGAGCTTTCTTAACAACGGACAGAGAAAACTTGGTTTGGGGCCACATTTAGGGAAAGAAGAATGAAGAATTCTCTTCTATGGATCCCGGATGATGACAGATGTAGGTGTTGAGGAGACAATGGCTTATACAATCAGGACATCAAAGAAAGGTTGAAGCCAGATGCAGAAATTTTAGAGTCAACGGCTACCATGCCTGGGTTGTCTTCATAAACAAAAGAAACCAGTAAGGCCTTAATAACTGGATCCTTGACAACTAATACTTTCTCTACTGAGCTGTATAAAAGCATGCTCTAATTATATTTCCATAGGTCAGTTCAGCTCATTTTTCTTTCTGCTTAAAATTTTGATCATGTGGGATCTAGAAAAAAAGGGAAGAATCTAGATACAATCTTTTAATCTGGCAAAATAAGTTTAGGGTTTGGTGTAATGGTAGAAACAATGTCTAAATGTCCTCTATTCCATGATCCTGCTTTTGGTAAGAGTTATAAATAAGTGATCCCACATTATAACTGCCTTGATTTACAGAATGAAAGTTTCTGTCCATGGCATTTTGTAAAATATAGCACTGCACAAAAAATAGAAACATTCATAAGTTTCTTTAACTGAACCAAAATCATGACAGGTATTAATTAGATATTTTCTACTTACATCATTATCATTTGAAAAGACCTTAAAACACTTTACAGAAGTTCCAAGTAATTAGTCACTGCGAGAACCCTAGACATTGATAGAAGCAGATATTATAACACCCCCCATAATTATGGAAAAGGCAAGACATTACTTATCTTCCAGAGTCCCAAGGATTACTCATTTTAGGATTTAGACACACCGAGCATGCTTGTAGGTCTGACACTGGGGCGGCCCACCATGAGTTTATGGCACGCAGGACTGAAGAGTCTGCTAAGAAAGAACTCATCCAGGGCAAGAAGGTTGGCACACAGCTGTGCCCAGTATTAGAGCCCCGGTGACGGTCAGGCATGGGCAAGTGTGGCGTTCGTCTGCCCGGAAGCAACTGTTCTGACCCACCTCCGTGGATTCATCTCTGAGATCCAGGCAGAGATGTGTGGCCGAAAAATAAAAAATAAGGTTTCTTTCCATAAAACTTTGTAAGACTTTTGTTTTTCAGCAAAGCATTTACTGCCCCCCCCCCAGCATTCCTTACTCCCTTCTTCTGGTAGCATGGTTTTCCCTTCTTTGTGGAATTGCCCCACCTTATATTTTATGATGACTTAATGATGCTTTCAGTCTTGATATCTTATCTCGCAGCTGCAGCGATTGACTTGGGGAAAAGTAAGTACCTGACTCAAACTGGGACAGATTTTGTCTTTGGTGAGATGTTGTGTATGGCTGTTGAAAGAGAGAAGTGGTTTCTCTCCTCCCAGCTTGCTGAGGGGGAATGGTGCACATCCCGGTTGCTCGGAGGCAGTCTCTCATCAGACTCATCACACTCACCCCGAAGGCAATCTCTTCATGTATGAGGGGATGAGCCTGAGAGGGAGATGCAAGACTTTGAAATGGTCAGAGATAAATAGGGACCAAGGAGGGGGCAGTGGAGAGAGTAAAAGGGGGAGAGCGCATGGCGAGAGAGTGATTCTAACATTGTAGAGGTCTCTAAAGACTCTAAAACCCTATTGTAGATTTCCTGGTCACATATGATCTAATATATTCCCATTGTCTTAAGTTCAGATAGTTGTTTAACAGTGGTTAGTGTAAAAGTGGAGGAAAGGGATTTTGTTATAATACCAGAAATATGAGGCCCAAAGGGGCCTCTTTAGAATGCGGCCGAGCTCTGGTACCTCAAGTGCCCTGATACATTACCAGCATCGTCAGAGAAATATATCCAGAAGCTATCTAGAGGCAGAGATCAGGGCCTTAAGAATTGGCAATCCTTGAAACAATTTTAACAACATCAAAAGGGGGCACCTAGGTGGCTCAGTCGTTAAGCGTCTGCCTTCGGCTCAGGGCGTGATCCCAGAGTCCTGGGATCGAGCCCCGCATCAGGCTCCTCCACTGGGAGCCTGCTTTTTCCTCTCCCACTCCCCCTGCTTGTGTTCCCTCTCTCCTGGCTGTCTCTCTCTCTGTCAAATAAATGAATAAAATCTTAAAAAAAAAAAACAGCATCAAAAGGCAACAGAAGTGGTTAGAAAGGGCAAAGGAAGCTTTAGTCGAAGTGAATGAGGGGTACAGTGCCTTTGGTATGCATGGCAGTGCCCTTGACATTGACCAGACGTGGCCATCCTCATGAAGTTTATAATCATTGATGTGCCGTACGGGCTATAAGCATATTGCCCAAAGGAGGGTGAGCAGAGTTCAGAAGAAGAGAGAAAAAATGAGCAGATACCATGTGAAAGCCTAAGTAAGACCCCTCTGAGGCTTCTTGGAAAAGATGGGGATGGGGGCAGGTCTTTGAGGCGCAAGCAATCTTGGGCATGGCTCTAACTGTAGATGCAATCCTGCGTTTACACAGACTGAAGACATCTGAGAAAATGGGTCACACAAAGCTTTGCTTTCTCAGCTGGCAAAATGCACGCACAGATGAATGATGACCACGCTAAATGCTAGAACCATGTGCTCATCTTCAGCCGCGTAGGGAGAAAAGACTCACTGAGCCTCTGGAATTGACACGGGAACAATAAAGCTGGAAACAGGCATTAAGATTGTATCCTTGGGAAGATTGGCAAAAGCTGAGCTGGCGCCAAAGCCAGGAACAGAGCCAACATGAAGAGGAGCAGGAAAATCAGACTGTGAGGAATGATCCAAGGATAGAGCTCGCCGGGGCTGGCAAAAGAAGCCTCCACTGTCCAGACAAATGTACTGTGGCAGGGTCTCTTTAGAATCCCTGTCTGGGAGGCTGAATTCACATGGTTCAAGGGCAAAGGTCTCAACCCAGAGTCTGGGAAACACATTTTTCTCCAAGCCACATAGAGAGGAAAAACGTGTCCAACTTGAGAATTAGAAGACGACTTTCGAATCTCATCTTTCTAGTTCTCTACTGAAGCTATAAAGTCAGAGTATTTGTTATTTTTAATCATGAGGATAAAATGAGATAGGATAACGCACTTTGGAAAGCTGCAAGCTTTAAAAAACTAGAAGATATTTTACGAACGTGTAAGTCACTGTAATCAGCGTGGTCCGCAGCCCCTGCAGCCTGCCCAGCTCGGCCCTTGGGTGAGCACTGTGTCTCTCACCTTTTTCCATATCCTTCCTCTCTCCCCTTGGCCTCTGCACTTTTTATTTCTCTCCCACATTGCACAAACAACACACGTATAGCCCCTCTCCAGGCTGCCCTTATCTCTAAGTCGAAGTTGAAGTTCTTCAGAAATTTTATTATTTAATACTTCTAGGAAATTGCTCCCTTTGCATTGCTATGAATTTTTGTGTGATGTACGGATGAGGATTGTGTATCTTTGCCCACGTATAATGCTGATAAAGGATTTAATTTAAGGAGTTTAGCTAATGAACTCATTAACTGATGTGAGAAAACTCTTGATGAGTCCAATACTTTGGATCAGGGGATTCGACCACATTTTATGATGCTTTTAATTAAAGCAGACACTGTGAGACCTGTTTCAATTTACAACTACCAGCAGAGTCAATACAGTAAAATAGATCCTGGTAGTAAGAGCACGTATCCCCTGTTGTCCTGAAGAGGACAGTGGTGCCAAACAGCCAATCAATTGTGGCAGTACTCTCGAAATAACTACTGGTTGTTATTGTCCCTCTGAAAATGCATTATTCTGAAATGTAAATGAGTAATGGATGAGTCGGTGAAGGAGAGAGATTCCTGTCATTACAAAAATTCTGGGTGTAAGTGAGCGGAGCGTCAGCTGGCAAAACCTACTCACAGGGAAAACATTAACATCTTAGCAAAAATGTAGAGAACCTCATTTTGCTCTGAGGAGAAACTGAGTTTGATTCCGAATGCACGTTGACTTTGAAGACATGATAATAACAGGAGGAAATATATAATACACGAATACATTCTATCTGCCTAAAAGAAGGAAAAGGACCTAATCAAACACATTATGTAAATTGACTCAAGAAAAAACTAGAAAATCTCAACAAACCTATACCAAGTGAAGAGAGCTAATCAGTAATAAAACTGCCCAATGAGGAAACAACTGGAACCAGATGGCTTCACTGGTGAATTCCACCAAACATTTAAAAAAGAATTGATAGCAATCCCTCCAAACTTTCTCCAAAATAGAAGAGGAGGGATCATTTCCTAACTCATTCTATGAGGCCAGCATTAACCATAATACAAAAACTAGATAAAGACATCACAAGAAGAGAACATTACAGACCAGTATCCTTTATGAATACATGATGCAAAAATCCTCAACAAAATACTAGGAAGTTGAATTCAATAGCATATTAAAAGGATTATCCCCCATGACCAAGTTAGATTTATCCCATGAATGCAACAATGGTTCAAAATGTAAAAAATCAATCAACGTAATATATAACATTGTAACAAAGTAAGAAACTACATGATCATCTCAACACAGTCAAGGCTTTTGAAAAAAATTTAACACTCTTTTCTGATAAAAACTCTCAGAAAACTAGGGACACAGAGGGACTTCCTTAACATGATAAAGAGCAGTATGGTGAAACATCATAAGGAAACATCATATTAAATGGTGAGAAACTAAAAGCTTTCCTCCTTAGATCAGGAACAAGACAAGGATGCCTTCACTCATCTTTGCTACTCAACATTATGCTGGAAGTTCTAGTTAGAACTACTAGACAGAAAAAGAAAGCACCCAAATAGGAAAGGAAGATGGAAAACTATCTTTATTCACAGATGATATGATCCGATATACAGAAAATAAGTAGTCCAAATAGTCCCAAATAATCCGCAAGAAAGCTACTAGAACTAATACATGAATTCAGCACAGTTGCAATTAACATAAAAAATGACTTAGGTTTCTATATGCCTATAATGAACAATCTAAAAAGAAAATTAAGAAAACAATTCCATTTATAGTAACATCTAAAAGAATAATATATCCAGGAATAAATTTAAGAAAGAGGTGAAAGACTTGTATACTGAAAACTCTAAAACATTGCTGAAATTATTAAACAAAACTTAAATAAATGGAAAGACATCCCATTTCCCAACATTAATGAGTAGGAAGACTTAATATTGTTAAAATATCAATACTACCCAATGCAATCTACAATTTCAACTCAATCCCTATCAAAATTTCAACAGCCTTTTTAGAAGAAATAGAAAAGCCAATCCTCAAATCAATGTGGAATTTCAGTGGGCCCTGAGTAACAAAAAAGAATCTCAAAGAAGGGCAAAGTTGGAGGACTTAGACTTCTTGCTTTCAAAATTTACAACAAAGCTATTGTAATCAAAACAATGTGTCACTGGCATAAGAATTGACATAGACCAATGGAATAGAATGAAGAGTCCAGAAATAAACCCATATATTTATGGCCAATTGATTTTTGACAGGGTGCCGAGTCTGTTCAATGAGAAAAGAACAGTCTTTTCAACATATGGCATTGGAAAAACTTGATTTCCACATGTAAAAGAATGAAGCTGGACCCTTCCCTCACACCACATACAAAAATTAACTCAAAATGGATCAATGACTTAACTATAAAGGCTAAAACCACAAAACTCTTAGAAGAAAATACAAAGTCCATTCTTTGTGCTTTTGGATTGCATTCTTAGATATGACAGCAAAAACACAGGCAACCATAGGCAAAAATAGATAAATTGGATTTCATTAAAACTAAAAACTTTTGTGCATATAAGGGCTTTACCAAGAAAGTGAAAAGAGTCTGCAGAATGGGAGGAACAATTTACAAATCATATATCTGATAAAAGTTTAGTATCCAGAATATAAAGAATTACAACTCAACAACAAAGAGATAAACAGCCCAGTTTTAAAATAGTCAAACGACTTGAATAGACATTTCTCCAGAGAGCATATACAAATGGCCAATAAGTGCATGAAAAGATTCTTAGCATCTTTAGTCATTAGGCAAATGCAAATAAAAACCCTGAGATGCCACTTCATACCTATCATTACTATAATAATCATTCTTTAAAAGTGGAAAATAACAAGTGTGAGTGAGAATTTGGAGAAATAGTAATTATTGTAGATCACTAGTAGGATCAGAAAATGATGCAGCTATTATGAAAACCAGTTTGATGGTTCCTCAGAAAGTTAAGCAGAATTACCACATGACCTGGTAATCTCATTTGTAGGTATTGACCCCAAAGCACTGAAGACAGAGGTTCAAACAGATACTCGCACACCAATGTTCATTGCAGACTTATTCATAAGAGTACAAATGTGGAATCAAATCAAGGGTCCACTAACAGATGCGGTACATGATACAAGGGATACTATTCCATAAAAAGGAATGACAATTTGATACTGTGACAACATGTCTGACTTTGACAATATTATGCTATATAAAATAAGCCACAGAAAAGACAAATATTGCATGATCCTACTTATATGAAATACCTAGAATATGCAAATTTATAAAGACAGAAGTAGATCGGTGGTTACAGAGGGATGGGGGAGGGGAATGAGGACTTTAAGTTTAATGGTTACAAAGTTTCTGTTTGGAATGATGAAAGATTTTTGGAAATAGTGGTGTTGGTTACACAACATTGTAAATGTAATTAATGGCACTGAATTGTACGCTTAAAAATGTTAAAAATGTAATATTTTATATTATATATATTTTACCACCATAAAAATGTCTAAAAGATTATGTGCAAAATAGGTCATATCCCTACAAGTAAAAGCAAAAACTCTACAACTTCTAGAAGGAAACATAAGGGAAAAATCTTCACCGCAAAGATGTCTATAATAGTTCACAAAGCATTAAATATAAAAGAAAACAATGCTAAAATGGATGTCATTAAAATTTAAAACACCCGCTCTTCTGTAAGCACCATTAAGAAAAAAGCAAGCCACACACTTGGAGAAATTACTTTTAATGCATGTACTAAGCCAAAACTTGGATCCAGAATATATAAAGATCTCACACAAATCAATAACAAAAAGACAAACAATCCACTTAAAAATAGGCAAAATATTTGAAGACACTTCCCAGAAGGGTGCATACAAATAAGCAATACATACCCGAAAATATGTTCAACAGCATTAGTCATCAGGGAAATATAAATAAAATTACAAGAAGATATCACTATACAACTGATAGAATGATAACGATTTAAAGTTTGACAAGGTCAATTGTTGGCATGGACGTGGCATCAAGAATTCTCATAACTGTAGCTGGAAATTTCTGCTGTAATATGTACAACCACTTGGGAAAGGAATTTGGCAATTTCTTCAATAATCAGCTACCATAAAGCCCAGAAATTCCCTTTTTGGCCAAGCTTCACTCAAGAAGGATGAAAATGTGTCCTCATAAAGAGTTACATACAATTGTTCACAGAAACTCTTACCTCATAACCCCAAACAGGAAACAGTCCAAATGTCCATCAGTAGGTGAGTAAATACACAATCATGGAAGCTGTGATATGTCTACACAATGGAATAATACACAGCAATGAAAGTAACAAATTCTTGGTATCACAACAATCACATAATGTTGAAGGGAAAAGAAGTCAGGCATAGAAATGTACATACTGTATGAGTCCACTTAATGAAAGTTCTAGAAAAGATAATGAGAAGAACAGTGGTTGCCTGGGGTTGGAGTTGAGGTGGGAAGTTGACTGGGAATTATCACAGAAGAACATCTTTTGGTGATAGAAATGTTCTATATCTTGATTCTGGTAGTGATTGAGTAGGTGTATATATTTGTCAAAACTCACCAAAAATATATACATCAATTGAATTATACATAATAGATACATTAATTAAGATGATAAAAAATTGATGTCATGAAAGAGATGAAGGCTCAGGAACATTCTAGATTATAGAAGGCCAAAGGGATAATAAATAAATGTGACACTTGAACTTTATTTGGATCCTGGTTAAAAAAAAAAGCCATAAATAATATCTTCATACAAAAAGATTTTTTAAAACATGTAGAATGTCTTTGAACTGCGGCTGAGGGTAATGGGCAGCCATTATACAATTCCATCAACTCCTCTGTATTTTGAAAACTTGCATAATAAATTACTTGGAAAATAAGTATTTACAATGTAGGAAAACCATATGATTTACAATAATGTGAAAAAAAAATCCTCAGCAAAAGGCCTGAAACTTCCTCCAGTTGCAAACTGTTGTCATACTTATAGGTCGTGGAACCAAAGATAATTTTTTAATCTTTCAAAGCTTTTCTATTTTCCAAATGTTACATATTACTTTCATGAAAGAAATGGTTTTAATTTGAAAACTTTCAAATTTAAGGAGTCCTTTTATTTCATGATTGCAAACTAAGACCCAAATCAAATTTAAAGTACATACATGGTTTTAGGGTTCATATCAAACCAGGTCAAAAGTATTTTTTGAGTGATTGCATGAGTGAATCAACTATTTCTAAATCTTATGTATAGGCCATACGTGAAAATGCTTCATAAGTAAAGTTATTTTATCATCATACATTAGTACTCTCTACAGAAAGAAAGCCAATATGAAAAAAGTCAAGTGGTAAGAAAGATCTGCTTGTTACATCAAAAATTATTTTCTCTTTTTGCTGAATTACACATAAATGATCAGAACTTGTTCTAGCCATCAAAATCTGCAGTTTAGTCTTTCCTCACTGCCCCATTGACACCACTGAACTTTGGTGAAGTCTCCTTTCTCCTTGGCCCACAACCAAGACTCCTGGAGAGGGATAACTTTTTTTGAATTCTACGCCATTTTTAAGTAGCTTACTTGCTTATCCATTATTTTACTTGAAAACCTCAGAAAGTGGACTATATCGATATAGCATTCTTTCAGGTACTTCTATTTTTTTAAAAGATTTTTGTTTATTTATTTGAGAGAGTGAGAGAGAGAGCACGAGTGGGAGGTAGGAGAGCAGAGGGAGAGGGACAAGCAGTCTCCCTGCCGAGCAAGGAGCCCAACATAGGACTCAATCCCAGGACCCTGTGATCATGACCTGAGCTGAAGGCTTAACCGACTGAGCCACCCAGGTGCCCCTCAGGTACTTCTATTAAGATCTTGTTATGTTGACTATTTTTTCATCATGGACTCTTTCACTCATGAAGCATTTATGAAGTATCTATCATGTTCTAGGCAGTATTGTAGGCACTGAGAACTCGCTGATAAAAAAGATATATAACCCTTCCCACACTATACACAAAAACTAACTTAAAATGAATCATAGGCCTGAATGTAAGAGCTACAACCACAAAACTCTTAGAAGAAAATATAGGAGTAAGTCTTCATGACATTGGGTTGAGCAAAGCCTTCCTGTGTACATCACCAAAAGCACAAGTGACAAAATAAAAAATAGATAAATTTGACTTCATCAAAATCAAAAACTTCCGCACTTCAAAGAACATCATCAGGAAAATGAAAAGATAATTCACAGAATGGGAGAAAATATTTGCAAATCAAATATCTGATAAAGGATGTAGATCTGAAATATATAAAGAGCTCACACAACTCAATAATAAGTAGACAAATAACCCGATTTTAAAAATGTGCAAAGGATCTGAGAGACGCTTCTCCACAGGAGATCTACAAATGGCCAATACTGACACAGTTACTCGCCATCATTAACCATCATTAATGAATGCAAGTCAAAACTACCAAAATACCCAGTAGGATGGCCATAATCAAAACGGCAGTAATAACAAGTGTTGGTGGGGAGGAAGATCGTAACCCCTGCATACTGACATTAGAGATGTAAGATGGTACAGTTGCTTTCAAAAGGAGTTTCTCAAATGCTTAAACATCATAGCGTTACCATATGACCTGCTAATTCCACTCTCAGGTACGTAGTAAAGAGAAATAAAAACATATGTCCACACAAAAACTTGTACATGAAAGTTCATTGCAGCATTATCCATAATGGCCCCAAAGTAGAAACATCCCAGATATCCATCAAATGATGCATGAATAAATAAAATGTGATACATCCCTTCAATGGAATGAAGTATTGACACATACATGTTCCAACGTGGATGAATCTTGAAAACACTACAGTAAGTCATAAAAACACCACACAGTATATGATTCTACTTGTGGACATGTCCAAAAGAGGCCAATTGGAGACAGAAAGGAGATGAATGGTTGACCAGNNAATGCCAAGAGTTGGGGGTGGGGAGGGGTGTGAAGTTGTTGGGCAGAAATCGGGAGTGACTGCTAACAGGTACGTGTTTTCTTTGGGGTTGAGAAAAATGTCCTAAAACTGATGGTAGTGGTGGTTGCTCAACTCTGTGAATCCACTAAAAACCACTGGACTGTGCACTGTAAGCGGATGGATTAAATGATATGTGAATTGTATCTCAATGAAGCTGTTATATTTTTAAAAGGGCATATGAGAACTCTGTCTTCATAGTAGAAATTCATAACTAAAATGTCTGGATTTCATGGTATGGGAACACAGCAAATATAGGCAAGCAAATAAATATGCCATGTTAATTTTTTATTTTGGTAAATACCAGGGAGATAACAGAACAGGGCAGTGGGAGAGGGATAACTCATTTTTATTTTATTTTATTTTATTTTATTTTATTTTATTTTGAGAGCCAGCAAGCGTTGGGGGGGGGGGGCAGAGGGAGAGGGAAGCAGGCTCCACGTCCAGTGCAAAGCCTGATGTGGGGCTCGATCTCACAACCCTGAGATCATGACCTGAGCCAAAATCAAGAGTCGGGTGCTTGATCGACTGAGCCACCCAGGCTCCCAGGAGAGGGAGCATTTAAAGTGGATGGTCAGGGAGAGCCTCTTAAGGGGGTTGTGGAAGCCAGAGTGATTGGAATGGTAAAACCTACAAATACACAGGCCAAGTGCAGATTCTTAAAGCCCGTTTCATTACAACTCTTCAGAAAAATACGGCTTCCATCTTGATACAGTGTACACGATTGAAAATCTGTGGAAAACAGAAACAAAGATCTAAGATTTTAATTACTAATTCAATGAGCTTCGTGCATATTCAGTTACTGGGTGGGAGACGGTGTAACTAAGTCAAGACAGCAAATAATCTAATGGCTTTGGAAAGCAGTTAAAATACCCACATACACTCCCACATACAGAGCACCTGCCGTTCTCCACCCAGGCACCTTCCCTGTGGCTCGGTCTCCGCGGTGAGCTGCCAAAGCCCCAGATGAACAGTGCTGGCAACGGGGATGTCATGAATATTGCACAAAATAAAATTCCCATAATGGCCACCAGTGTGGTATAAAATCTGGAGAGCATGAAGATACGCTTTGTCACATGGCAGCTGTGCCAGGTTTGAGAATACGGTGCTGACAGACATTAGTGATGTGGGTGCCAGGGTGATGTAATTCATCTGTACATGCCTGCTCAAAATGTAATTAGGGAGAATTGATCCATTTCAGCAAAGACTGGCTCCCCACGGTATGCGCCCCCACTTGGAATCATGGCACCACATGCTGCTGAAACAGCCCTTGACCTGAGCTGCTCCCGAGTATAGACTGCCCCAGAATGCAGCAGCCGCAGAAGGCAGAGCAATAGCTCTGGGAAGCCCCAGCCTGCACACAGAAAGCTAGGTTTCCATAGAGGTGTTTTGTCTTACCTCACCTCCTAATTCTGGTTCCCATGGCCCAGGTCACCATGCTGTTGGAAATAGTGTTTTGTGCTTTTTTGGAGGCTCGATTTATCTTTAAAATGGGTACAATAATGTATTTACTGACACTGTTTTAAGAAATGAAAAGGAGGGGCACCTGGGTGCCTCAGTCGGTTGGGCGGCTGTCTTTGGCTCAGGTCATGATCCAGGGGTCCTGGGATCGGGTCCTGACTCCTGGGGAGTCTGCTTCTTCCTCTCTCTCTGTGCTTCCCCCCACTCGTGCTCTCTCACTTTCTCTTTCTCTCTCTCAAATAAATAAATAAAATCTTTAAAAAAAAAAGAAATGAAAAAGGGAATAATTTACAAACAAAATTAAAACGGCTGAGGTTCTCTTAGAGCAGAGAGCAGGATTTTACGCCAAGTTCTGTAGGTTCCTTGAAGAAAGGTGTTTAATGTGCTTTGTTTCTTGACCTTCAAATTACCCCTTGTCACAGCTATGGACAACAATTCACGTGCGTACCGGACTCCAGTCACACAGAACAAGAAGTGTTGTTCAAAGAAACGTTTAGAGTGAAGATCTCGTTTACTACTTTATTGAATCTAATACAACTATTTATATTTTCAAAATATGTGACTTTAACCAGAGGGGAGGAGAAGGGCCTACAGGGAGAAGAGAGATAAAGACCTGCCTATTGTATGCCTAAATATTGGAAAGTTAGAAATGAAATTATTAAGCCATTAAGTAAAACATGTTCTGCTTTGACATACAGACCTTCACAAGGACCTGCTAGGCCAGCCTCAAAGTCACAACTCTTGGACTTGGGAGCATGATCTAGAATGTGATGGCCCCCAGACAGCTGGCTCTGCCTACCTCCCTTCTCTTCCATCACCCCTTCTGTCCAGAGCCAGATGGGCCTTGCAGCCTGGTGTCGTTGTCTAGCTCTTTCCCCAAGCTCTGACCTCGCAAGGAGCTGTACTTCAGCTACCTCTCAAGCGCTTGGAAAGATGGTCTCGGAAGAGTCCCAGGCAGGTGAGGAAGCGGGCTGGGGCTGTTGATCCAGGGAATTCCAGGGTCCTGGGATCTTAGAGTGTAGTCTTACAGGGGACAGCAGGCCTTGAAGCAAGTCCCACTGGCTTCACTGACTCCTTGACACATGGTGAGGGGTTTGGCTGGAGGAGAGCCAGAGTGGGACCCTTTTAAGTAGGGGGCCTGGGACGGGAGCCTCTCTCAGGCCTGAGAGAAGTACTGTTCACTGGCAATTGACTAACATTTTTTTTTTAAGATTTTATTTATTTATTTATTTATTTATTTATTTAGTGTGAGTGTGAGGAGAGGCGGGGGGAGGGGCGGAGGGGAAGAGAGAATCTCCAGCAGACTCTGTGCTGAGCGTGGAGCCCGACACAGGGCTCGATCCCCCAACCCTGAGATCATGACCTGAGCTGAAATCAAGAGTTGGATGCTTAGCCAACTGAGCCACCCAGGCACCCTGCAAATGACTCACTTTTTAAGTAAATTTAATCAATATTTTCTTAAAATAAGAAGCTCTTCTTTGAATTTAAAAAAGGGAAAAAGACAAGTAAGGTGTCATCCATTTACTCATAAGGTAAAGGAATGTTTCCCTACTGTGAGACGTTTGTACTGGTGAGATGCTTGAAGACGACGTTTGGACAATCTCGTCTAAAGCACTATTGGAGGCCCTCTGTAGGTGAGTGCTAGGCATGGTCCCAGATATCGAAAAGAGAAGTGTTTCTGATAGGTTTTTTTTTTTTTTAAAGATTTTTACTTATTTATTTGACAGAGAGAGACAGCCAGCAAGAGAGGGAACACAAGCAGGGGGAGTGGGAGAGGAAGAAGCAGGCTCCCAGGGAAGAAGCCTGATGTGGGGCTCGATCCCAGAACACTGGGATCACGCCCTGAGCCAAAGGCAGATGCTTAACGACTGCGCCACTCAGGCGCCCCGATAGTTATTCAGAAATAATCCACTGCCTGGGAGCTCACCAATGAGTGGGAGTCTTCTCCTCCTTGGGCCTGGAGGTGGTGACAAGTGTGTCCAGAGAAAGAATTCTTCGCTCAAGTCCTTTGCCCACAGCACTAACAACCTCCTTTAGGCTCTGAACTCTAGTGAATCCCCAACCCCTTATTCTTTACTGAAGTGGCTCCTTAAAGTCACTGACCTTGATTTCTCACCCCTTCTCAGCACGGAACAGCAGGCCCTGTTAAGTGTTTTCTTCACTTGCTTTGCTGAAGAACGCTGTGACTTGCTCATGCATTTGTACCTCTTACAATTCGGATCAATGGTGTCCCAGAAGAGGACAATATGTACAAGGAAGAACACTGTTTACAGTTGGAAAAATGACTCCACCTACTGCAATTCTCCTTAGCTTGGACATGTTGTATTGCCCTTCTCTTTACCTGCTTTTTCCTCTGGAGCCTTTATGCCTCCAACAGAGACTGTCCTTGGAGTAAAAGAACATAGTTACCCTAGCGGGCAGGTATTCCGGTTACTCAGTTTTTACTCCCCTCTCTCGCTTTCTAAGAGAAAAGAGAACCAGTTTATTTGGGGTGTCAGTGTCCTGAAATAAAAATATTTATTTTCCCAGCTCTCTTTCCAGCGAGGTGAGGCCACGTGGCACAGCTGGGGGCAAAAGACAATGGCAGATTTACACAGAGAGAGCTTGCTTTCCTGAATTAATGCCTGGACTGGAGAAAGCACATTGACCTTTGACTTTCACTTCTTTTTCTGCCTAGAATTTGGATATGGTGCTCAGAGAGGGAACGTCTATCTCACAATGAAGAGGATAAATGTCATGTGTTAGGAAGAGCAGAGGCCACCGGAAGTCCCCTGTGTCCCTGATGGCGACCCAGGACAGCGGCAGGAGCCCGAACTTCCTGCTTCCAGACTTCTCACAAGAAGCAGCCTAGCTTGTTAGATTTGCTGTTCATCGCAGCCAAAGGCATTCCTAATTTAGACATTCCGCCTGAACCAAATGCCCGTTTGGCTCCAAATAAAACCACAGTCCTGCCAAATAAAGTAAGACAGAAGAGAAAACTCCACGATAGATCTAGTGAATGTTCGAGAGTTGAACTCATGTACAAGGAGGTTTTTATGGAGGACATCGTTTTTCTAAGGTTCTGAATGGCAACTCTTGGCTAACCCTAATGCAACCAGAGCCATCCCTCTCATGCTACACAGCAGAATTTCTACAGAAGAGAAAGACACATTTGGGGCAACAGTTGCATCTCCAAAAGAATCGTAGAAAGCATTTGGGCTTTTGGAAGTGGACTGCTTTGTAATTGGCTATAGGTCAGAAATTTTTAGCAAACTGCTTGGTTTATCAGGTTGAGTTCACTCACCATAACACAAATAACATGCAGGGTTTGGAGGAAGTTGGTGGCTTTCTTAAAGAGAGTATACTTTTGAGAATTGCCCTCCAGTGCTAGTAGAAAACAATAGGAGAAAAGCTAGAGAGCACGAGATGGCTGGAATTCCTTCCACAATGAGAAGGCCGGAGGGAGGTAGAACAGGGGGGTGTGGGGGCTCTGAGTTTCAGAGGCTGAGGAGACTTCCATCCTCCTGCTCTCGGCTTCTTAGCGGTCTCCTGTTCTCAGCATCCCTCTTGAAAACTCAGGGGGCTGCTGAGTTGCTGTCATGATGTGAGGATTCCATGTAGGAGGTAAGAGGTTGTGGGAGCAACACAAAAAAGTCTGTAGTTCTGTTAAAGAGTTTCACTTCACAAAAACGCTCCACCCAGCAATTTCTATTTATATCTCATTGGCCAGTCCTGGGTCCTGTGTGCACTAATTATAAAGGAAGATGGAAAATATAATCCTTTGGCAGGATACCATTGCTATGAATAAATTAGGGTTCCCTAAGGAAGAAGGCATATTGAGTGAGCTGTAGAAGTCCCTTCACAGTCCACTCCTTGGCCCCCACTCCCTTGGGCACTGCTTTCGGTGGCTTCTGGCTTGCCCTTCGTGGACTAAAACCTCACCCCAAACCCTCCTTCACCTTTCTTCCATGGCTGTCCCTAAGGTGGGCACTGGAGGCTCCTTCTCCCTTGGGCTGCACAGTTTAGCAGCTCACTTCCTGCAGGTGTAGATCTGGGCCGGGAGTTCCTGGGGTTGATCATTAACAGGCTGTTAATGGATAAGCTTGGGTTTCTTTGGACATATAGTTCCTCAAAAACATAATCAGCTTCCAGTCATTTTGCTCCCAATCAACCTTTTTGCATAAGTAATCACAGCCAAAGGCCTTGCCCAGACATATTTTTAATGACAGATTTGATTATTTTAATAGCTACCAAGCTAGTCAGATTTAGTTTTCTTTCAGCGCTGTAAGGCTTGTCTTCCAAGCATTGGTGCTACCCAGTGAAACATAATGATTTGCACCTCAGATTCCAAGCAGAATTTAAACTCTGCCTGCCAAAGAAAGTTTAAGTGATCCTTACCAAAGTAAGCAGGGAAGGCTGGCAGGGAGATGACAGAGAAAAAAAAATCTGAGAGTACTCAGAAAAGAAACACATTTTAAGTAAAAGTATTATAGACCATAGAAATGTAAGATTGGTTTCTTTAGAGCATATTGGAAGTATGCAAAACCTTCTAAAGAAATTGATTGTGGTAGACAGACTAATGCCCACACCTCCAAAGATGGCCAATGTTCTCATCCCCAGAAACTTTGGATATGTCATGTTACAGGGCAGGAGCAATGAAGGAAGGTTGCAGATGGAATTAAGTTGCTTATCAGCTGTCGACATGGAGAGATCATCTTGTATGATCCTGGTGGATCCTATTTACACAGGGTCCTCAAATGGGGAAGAAGGAGGCAGAAGGGTCAAGAAGAGAAAGACAACATGATGAGAAAGACCCGATTGGCCATTGCTGGCTTTTAAGATGAGAGGGGGCTGTGAGCCAAGGAAGGCAGGCAGCCTCTGGAAGCTGGAAAAGGCAAGAGAATTGATTCTTCCCTGGTACCTCCAGGAGGGACCTCAGTGTTCACATGCCTTGATTTTAGCCCAGTGAGACCCATTTGGACTTCTGACTTCTGGATTCGGAAGATAGTAAATTTCTGTTGCTTTAAGCCACTAAGTCTGTGCTAATTTATTACAGTGACAAATGGAAACAAATACATTGATCTATAAAAACTCAACAATTAGAACCATGTTTGAATTCTTGAAGATTCAAGTCAGACTTTCCTTGTTTTTGGTGAGCTTGCTTGTGTTAAGGAGTACTGGTCAGGTATATTGGAGGATACCCCTCTATTAGCATTTATCTGATGTTTTGTCATGAATAGACTGGGGTTATGGGCTTTTGGGGAGGAAGAGCACAGAGATAAATTGTCCTTCTCATCACATCGCATTGAGGAGACATGCTCCCAACATGACTGGTTGCTGTGATGTTGCCTTGACTTTCCATGCCGTTCCCCTTGGAAGGACGTCATTATGCACAGCTCACACTTAGGGGGTGGGAAGTTACACTCTACCTCCTTGAAGGCTGAGTATCTACATGAATTATTCAAATTTTTCTGTACAAGAAATTTGTTCATTCTTCCCCATTTATTAATCTATTCAATCATTTATTTATGTTAGAATGGATGCACGTGTATTTGATTTATATGTTGGGTTATAATCCAATACTCCTGTACTTACTTTTGTCACTCAGATTGTCCCAGCTTTGGCCATTGGGAGCTCCTTCAGTTGGCTTCTGTGTCTCCTTGACATGACCCCATCTTTATGGGTCTTTCTTTTTTTTTTTTTTAGCATGATATTGCTGGTTTTCATTACAGAGTATAGATCCCTCATTAATAACAAATGCTCACATATAGTTACTACACTGTGGGCCTCGTCTAGGTTTTATAGTCAATATTACAATGTCGAGAATGGGTAAAATCAGGAACCAATAAACAGTGTCCACCTTTGAGAAAAATAAACAAATTGCATTCTTCCTGAATTTGCCACACACTATCCTTGTATTCCACCAAGGTATAAGAGAAAATAAATTGAAAGCCAATGGGAGTATTTTTAGGAATCATATGATGAAGATCATATGTATGGTATTTAGGGAAGAAGAAAAATATGGGTGGATGCTATGGGAACAGAATTATCTGAGTACCTTTTCTGACAAGGGGAGAAAAATAAAATTGCAAGTGTGCCTCAGTTTAAGCAGGAGGGAAGCTTTAAGTAAAGGGAGATAGTGAAAGTCTTTAGAACTGAAAAGTACCTACTCGTATGTGTTTTTGGTTCTGTGTTATAAATCGATTTCTCTTTACTTAGAAGAGAAGCCAAGGATATCACATGTGTACCACCCAGGAAACTAAACAAAGGTTGCTAAGTAGCTGACTTGAAACAAATTTCCAAGAGGGCAAAAATTTGACTGTGTTTGATAGTAGGAGGAAATTTTTCCGGCATTCTGGTTTTTTGCCTTCAATGCAAAAGAAGATCAGATCACTGTTACTGTCAAATTGTTTTATTGTTCATTCAAGATGCGAAAATATTTAGATTACTGTAAGAGGTTATAAAATATGGCAGGGATGGAAGATAATGATAATGATTGTTCTTACTGTTAATTATTTTCAATGTAATTGAGCTTTAGATAAACCTATTGGGATTTTTTTAAAAAGATTGTATTTTTAAGTAATCTCTATACCCAACATGGCGCTCAAACTAAGGACCCTGAGATCAAGAGTTGCACGCTCCACTGACTGAGCCAGCCAAGCACCCCAACCTATTGGGATTTAAAAAAATTCTTTCCTACCCAAAAATCTTACTTCGTTTTCCCCTGGCACTATAAAAATTTTGGCATGATTTTTAATACTCTATTCAGTGAGCTTGATAGTTGTCTCCCTAGAGCAAAAATTAAAAGCAAGCTTAAAGAAAATACTTTTCTGACATATTTACATAATGCATAATTTTGTTTATCCAACGTTTGTGGCAAATCCCATGCAAGATAATACATAAAAAAAAAGAGCTAGAATAAAGATAGTGCAAATAAGGAGAAATAGAACCGTAAGAGAAACTTAGAGCATCTCACAGACAAACGTCATTGTCTAAATGTGGAGAATGACCAGATTAAAGACTTTTAAAGTTGATGTTAATCTCTTGGAAAATTTTAGGGTAAATGTTTAAATAAACAGATTGTGACTCATTAGAAAAGAAATGCTTCCTGGACTCTAAAACGGATCCAGGGAACAAGATGTTCTAAAATACTTGTATTTCTTTGTCATTAGGGTTCGGGTAGATCAAGGCTATTGTGACTTGATTTCAATAAACCATTTGACAAAAAGCCCTGAGTTATCCTTGTGGGCAAGAAGTGGATAGGTAAATGGAGGGACAGCTGTGTCACTCAGATATCAGGAGGTAAAGCAACCTACCATCAGAGACGTTGTTTAATGGCTCTTTATTAGTTGGTCAGAAGTCTCCAGCAATCTAGAGAAGATCCCTTTACCATTTTTGGTTTTGACTGATGGCAAAACAAAGTTAATACATTTTGACACGCCATCAGTGTCTGATTGGCTGTCTCCTATGGTTAAGTGCTACCGTCAAAAGCCAAAATCATCACAAGAAGATCGAAGCCAATAATGTATAGAGAAGTGGACACTATGTTGTACCCCTGAAACTACTGTAACCCTGTGTGTCAGTTATACTAAAAAATGAATAAATAAATCAATAAGTAAAATTAGTACTCTGTACAAGCAGGTAAGAAAATACAATAAAGACAATCAATGTAGTCCACCATATCAACAAGCTAAAGAATAATAATTAAGAAGAAGGTGTAGCCAAGGGACAGAAAGTAAGACTACAGATCAATATTGTGGGCTTATAAACCCTGGCTGTAATAGTTTACACTTTAAATGCTAGATTTTTAAGAGAACCATTCACTCACTATAATACAGTCAGAGAAGGTGTATTTGGAGGTCAACGAATTGGAAACAATCCAAGGAAGAAGCATGGTCAGCCCCGATGAGAAATCTAAAGACAGGTACAATCATTGTTCTTGAATGGCTGGGGATCTGTTGCAAGAAAGGAGCAGACTGGCTCCATGGGATTGCCTTAGAAAGCTAAAAGAAGTGAGGCTTTGATTCCACAAGCTGGACAACCTCCTAACAATTAGAAAGGAGAACAGCAGAGGGGTGGGTTGGGGAGCGGCTTGCTGGACAGGCAGCGGAGCTGACTGGGGAGCTCTGCACCCCCATGACAGTTTTCAGTAAGGCTACACGAATCACCTGCTTTCCACGCCTGCTCCAACCCTATCCCACAAAAGGAGGACTCCAAGGCTGAATGAATTCCAAGAACAAACAGGCGACCTACTGCCAGGTTAGTATTCAACAAGGGTTAGCGGATGTGTGCAGGGGGTCATGGCCTGGGCTAGCCAGCACTCCTGTGGGCTCGGGGAGCTAACAATCTAACCTGGGTGAGAATGGGATGAAGCATCCTTTTATCCTAGATGCAGCTATGTTTCTTACTGGATTGCTTTACAATTCAACTGATCCTGACCATATTGCACTTTATCAGTGATGCTCTTAGGACCTCCGTTGCCAGGCCTCCTTGTTGAAAAAATTACTTTTATTTTTATTGTCATTGTGTCCTTGCAATTTCCAGAATTTCACAATAAGATGCTCTAATGTTGCTTACTGAGTATTATTTATAATGTCTGCTCGGGCTCGGTCGATAAGATTTTGGTAAATTCACAACAAAATGCATTTAAAAGCTTGATTGTTCATATAATATTTTTAAAACTCAAGAATTATGTAAGTGAGGGGTGAAAAAGGATAATTTGTATTAGAAGCCAAGATCAAGCGTATTTTGCTTTATTCATTTTCTCCGGGTTTCCTAACAACCATGGCAAGAACAAAATTAGTATATTATACAGAAGCTATTATCAATTTTTATGAGCACATTTATTTTTGGCACTGAACTCAAAGAAGAATATACAATATTACGCAATTTAAAAGTTTTTAAACAATATAACAGACCATGTGTATTTTGTATTGAGATAAAATTGACATGCAACATATTAGTTTCAGGTGTACATCACCATGTTGTACGTGGTGAAAGAAAGACCACACAATAAATCTGGGTCATGTGCCTCACTACACATAGTCACAAAATTTTTTTCTCATGATGAGAATTTTTAAGATCTACTCTCTTACAATTTTCAGATATGCAACAGAGGATTATAAACTATAGTCACCGTGCTGTACATTACATCCCGAGGACTTATTTATTTTATACCTGGAAGTTTCTATGTTTGACCCTTTTCACTCATTTTGCCCCTGACCCCCAGCCTCTGGTAACCACCCATCTGTTCTCTGTATCTATGAGTTTGGTTTTTTGTTTTTAGTTTTTTAGATTCTGCGTGTAGTGAGATCAAATGTATGTCTTGCTTTGACTTACTTCTCTTAGCGTCATGCTCTCAAAGTCCATCCGTGTTGGCACAAATGGCAAAGGTCTCTTTGGAAGGACTTGGCTCACTGTAACCAGCTTGGGCTGTATGGAGACAGCGTCGTAGACATAGCCGTACTAAATTCTGGATATGCTTTCTCTTCCCACCTATTATTCTCGCCCCAAAGATCATCAATCCTCTTTACCGTTATTTTTATTTTTAACAATCCACTTTAACTCACGCATCTTCTTGGGAATCATCTTCTAAAAGGCTGGAGAGGCCGTCTATTTAAAACTGTTCCTGTTTTTGTTGCGTGCGTGAAGATTGAGGACTTTATAGCTGGAAACCTCTCCTTCTTCGTTCCCTTACTTCTGGACACTTCGGGGTTTCAGGTGTGCAGCGAGAAGCAGGTTTGATGTTCCCGCCATGCCAAGCATCACCACATCAGTGTTCAGCTCCGTGTTTTCTTCTCTGTCCAGGAAGGCATAGAGCCCGGGTATCAGAGCTTAATCTTTTTGGTTTTATTCTAAAACCTTCTCTTTTTCATCCACATTTATTTTCCCAACCGGCTGGGAAAAGCCGCAGGCTCTGTCCCTGAGAAGCACATGGCCGTATGCTGCTCATCCGCTTGTAGGAATGCCCCTTGGGGGCTGGGAGCCTGGCATCCTGTGCTGGCCAAGAGGAAGCCACCTGGTATGTTCTGGAAAAGCCCTGTCCCCATGAAATGTTCACACAAGGATCCCGGTAACTGCCTTGTTGGGAGTCATCGTCAGAACAGAGATCTTCTGAAATCCTTTTACTTGCGTCCAAACCTGATCCTTTTACTCTCTCTGCAATGTCACCTCCCACTGTCAAATGAGGTCACTGTTCATGCATGCCCCTGCATGACATCGTCACTGATGTGTAAGGGATGCCTTTGTCACCGTGAAAAAGAGCAAAGAGATACACAGATGATTGCTTCTTCATTTCATAGACTTTTCTCCCCCCAAATGTTGAAATCCTGTCTATTGAATGCCTAGCATAGACTAGTTTCCTGTTAAATAGTTGTTTCCAGGGACACTTTATCCCCACAGCTGACACAACATATCACGGAAGGCCAACCTGAGGCGGTTCGAGCAGCCCTTCTCATTTCCCCTCTCTGGAATACCATTGTCCTGGCTGCGGGAAGCAGCAGAAAGAAGCCAAGCAGTTTTGAATACAAAATGCCTCACAGGGACTTTTTTTTTTTTCATTTTTCCCCTAATAAAGCCAAATTTTGATTGCTGGGAATGTTATAATACATCACCGTTGAAAGAGTCAATGAAGCTTCCTTTTCCTTCTGGAGCCTTAAGTATATTGAGATTTTTCAAAAGTCAGAGCACACTGTGGGATCCTAAAAGTAAGTCATTAGACTTGCACTGGCTCACTTAATCAGACTGCCCACTCCGAAATGGTAGTCTGCAATTGAGGAGAAAATGAAACCGGGCACTTTGGACGAAAAGGATGGGATCAATACACTCATTTGCGTACCAAGCACTGAAATCAATATTTGCTTGCTAGATTCTTTCAGTGCACTGAAAATTATACCTATTTATCCTCTGCTTTCTTATTTCTCCCTCAATTTGATCTAAGCCTTGTCATCACTAAAGGGAAGCTGGACCATACCCCCCCCCCCCAAGCTGGACCACGACAGGGACAATCCAAACTGCATGTCAGTCTTCAGTCCCCGATCACGTAGTGTGCACCTGCTTTGGTTATAATGCCATGTTCTTTATTTCTTCTTATGGGAGAGTTTTAACTAAGCAATGGAAGAGTTATCTGGAATATCTACCAAACTGCCCACGGTTCTAAGGGTACCCCTCAAAAAGAAGGACAAAAGTAAGTCTTTATCTCTTTAACCCCACTTTGCCCAATTCCAAACATATAGAAATTTGAAAAGAAATATGCACACACATACACACACATAAACACACACACACACACACACACACGGGCGCTCGCATGCAGGGCATTATGGCCGGCTAGTTGCAGGATGAGCTCTCCTGGTATAAACGACCCACCCTTCTAAGCACCACATCTGTGACGTCTACTTTTGTTTGCAACTGGGAAGAGGCAAGAGTTAGTGAAGGGGAGTCTCCGGTGATGAGGAACGAGGACAATGGAGAAGACGAGACCCATGGCATCTGTGCCTTTCTCCCTTTGGACTGAGTTTCAGTGACGATAATTAGAAGGCCTGAGCCACTAAGGTGAGCCAGCTGTTCTCATGGGATACTCTTGGAAATTCTGGGCAAGACAGAGATTGAGGGGGCTACTTTCTCGTATAGTGTATTTAAGATGCCAGGGATAAGCAGAGGTGCCCTGCGGCCTGTACGACCTCAAGTATGGCAGGGAGATGTGAAGAGGGCATTTTTCTCCTACCTAGAACCCACAGGTGGTCCAGCATCGTAGGGATTGGCTATTGGCAATCTTCATGAGATCATTCTCTTGGCCTCTCTTAACTGGAACTGTTCAAAAACAAAATTCAACGGAGTAAATGTGAAGATCTAATGGGCGTCATTAGATGATTCATGAATCGGGCAGCATCCTGTCTAGCAGGTAGAGGAGAGCTCCACTGCACTAAATAATGGAAAGGCTTTTAAAGGCAGAAAGGGTATTTCAAAAAGAGGAAAGGAATTAATTAGCAGGGAGTGCATTTTTTAGGCAAGGTTGCCCTTGTAAGGGGAGCAGAAGGAGTCTGTGAGTAAATTTCCTAGTATCAACCAGGAAATCCCATGTTGTCTGGTGAAAGGTTACATTCCTGGGGGGTTGCGACTGTGGTCAGGTTAGTTATGCAGTCTTGGTTTATTGACCCCACTTGGGGCCTATTGTTTTCTTTTTAACATCACCATGCACAGGGGCCGGAATGAGAAATTGTCAAGTGCATTCACAGGCAGAGACAGTGAATGTTGTATGTCATGGCCGCAAAGGCAGTGCGGTTTCCAGATGTAACCCTGTATCAAATGTAACCCTGAAATTCTGGAAACAGTTAACTGGGGTCACTTTGAAAATGAGTGAGTTAGGGGCACCTGACTGGCTCAGCTGGTAGAGTATGCAACTCTTGATCTCAGGGTTGTAAGTTCAAATCCCACCTTGGCTGTAGCAATTACTTAAAGACAAGAAAAAAAGAAAGAAAGAAAATGAGTGAATTATTTGAACAGATGGAAGTTTGCAGTCATTGTGACTTTCCCATAAATATGCATGGCCTGGGGAAACCAGGCAATCTTAGGAAATACACCTTCACACAAACATACATGCTTACTCACAGGCAAATACATAAAAATGCATGCCTACCTGTAGGAATGTATTCACTTTTTCATGTCTGCATTCAAGGACAAGTTTATTCTGAGTGGCCATTTTTATGTACATCATTGCACTAGGAATTTCAGAGAATATATGGAAAGTTGAAAATTGACTTCTGGTTCAATATGGCAATTGGACCACAGATGTTTATCTCCTTTCTCTGCCAAAGCCCTGCTAAAATGAAGTGAGCTAAACTTTGCAGGGTTATTATCCCAAAAGAGCAACAAGAACAGGAGAGGCAACAGGAGCTGAGGCAAGAGTTGAACTCGGCTTTGGAATCCAGAAGCACGGGTGACTGGAGGTGGAGGAGGTCACAGGCAGTCCTTCCAGAGGGAGGCCGCTGGGAGGGAGGAGGTGAACCCACAGTGCTCATCAACTGGAGGGGGGTGCAGGCCAGGAGAGGGGTGCAGGCCAGGAGGGGGGTGCAGGCCAGGAGGGGCGTACAGGCCAGGAGGGGGGGTGCAGGCCAGGAGGGGCAGTGCAGGCCAGGAGGGGGGTGCAGGCCAGGAGAGGCTGGAAACAAAGGACGTGGGCTTACAAGGAGCCGTTGGCCCTCCCCAGGCCCCCACCATAAGAAGTCCCCCTCTTCCCTGCCTGGGATGGCAGCTGACTTTCTAGAACTGCGCTGGGGACACTGGGGACTCTGACACTGGGCAGAGACGGTGCAGGAGAAGCCACAGGCGGAGCACAGCTTCAGTGAGTACCTCCATGCCGCCCCGAGAGAACCTCATGCCTTCCTCCCACCCTGCTCCCTAAAGAGCAGCAGTCCAGAATGTGCTGAGTTGTCTCTTGTGGGGAGAAAGTCTCCATCCACTCACTGTGATTTAGCAGTCCCCAGCACGAGCTACCGCTCACTGCCTGTCCTCCCCTAGAAAGCCCAACAGTGGAGAAGCCCCCTGACCCCACACACCCAGGGCTCCCAGTCAGCTTTCTCTGTCCTGCGCACGAATAGGAGAGGACACTTAAGGACCACGGACATTTGGAGGAAAGTCTCAAACCTGAAGGACAAAGCCCTGAACGTCAGCAGACACAAAGCACCTTGGACAGGGCAGGGCAGGATTGCACAAAGAACACTGCAACAAACCCTAACGGGCACCCAGAGAAATAATAAGAAGCTACTGCACCCAGAAAATAAAAACAGGTTGCTGGGAAAATTCACAGAAAAATGAAGATAAAAACCTGTGGTAATCAAAGCTCTGATGCCAAAACTGTCCGGTCAGCCAGAGCCCGCAAGCCCCATGGCTTATGGTGGGAGGCACGTTGCGCTCCTGGTTCTCAGTTACTGTCTGGCTTCGAAGTGCCCGGCTCTGTACCAAATACCATGGCTGCTGGGCGGCGTCGGGAGCCCAAGCAGGGCGAGGGGGCAGGGATGGGCAGCTCAGTCTGGGGCCGGGGGCGCTTACACTGGGGTTTCTGATTTGAGACGGATATGTCTCCTTTGGCTACTAATTCCCAAACACAGACGTTCCAGATGCTTATATATGCTTCTGGGCCACAGTTTGAATGTGTTCG
The DNA here is from genome assembly GCF_017311325.1 of Ursus maritimus. Classification (NCBI taxonomy): domain Eukaryota; kingdom Metazoa; phylum Chordata; class Mammalia; order Carnivora; family Ursidae; genus Ursus; species Ursus maritimus. Next base: position 69,737,529 of record NW_024426885.1, on the reverse strand, counting down.
CTCTCTATAATAATGCTACCCAAGCTGAAATTAATGACACTAGTGAAAAACACAAAAAACAAAACAAAACAAAAAAACCCCCACACACATAACAAACAAAAACACACAAAAAACCCCCTTTGCTCTGGTACCCGGATGTGACTTGTTTTAGTCACCTACTGCCACAATAACGCAGTGTAGTAAATAATTTCCTCAAAATGTGGTTTCAAACAGCCGTCGTTCGTTCTCGTGTTCGTTGGGCAGTGGCGGGGCTGGGCTGGCTCCCGGCTCCGCGCTCCAAGTTCTTCCGGGCTCAGGTCTGTTCCCTGAGCATCTGAAACCTTTTCAAGCAGCAGACACCCAGGACATAGGATCCGCTCCACGTCCTGCGTCCTTGGGCCCAGGCTGCGGGCGCAGCTGTGGAATACGCTTTGGGAACGCTCTTCACTGGAGCGCCAGAGTGGGAGTCCAACCCAGCGAGCACATTTCAAGTTTCCGCTCACATCTTTCCAACTAACGCCTCCCTGGAAAAGCAAGCGACGGGGTTACGTCCAAACTCAGAGTGCAGGGAAGTGAATCCACTCACCTAGAGGCCGTGGCAACGGCAAGCGTGTGGATTTCAACGCTACTACTACGGAGTGAAGAACTGGGACCAATGATTGAATTTACTGCCCCTGACCCTACTGGCCCCAATTAGTCACATCATTTCCATATTCAAAATACCCCCACCTGCGTCATGGAGATCCGTTAATGTCTCACCCAGTCTCAGCATCTGCTGCCACATCTGGTTCTCATCAAGTCCAGCCACATACATGGGCTCTTCACACACGCAATATACCGCGATGGGACAGGAAGACCAGTACAGTCAACATTTCCTTTTGATGGTGGGAGAAAGGGGAAAGCAGAGCAGTCACCAGCTCACAGAGACTCTAATGTCTGGCCAGGCCGATGTTGTCAGGTGCTGTAGCAGGGACTCCGTGGTTCTTGGTTCTGCCCTCTGAGCATCTGTTCATTTCCATCCAACACCTTGACCACCTCTGGAGAGGGCGCTGGAGAATTTGGTCTTGTTGACAGCAAGCTGTTTCTCGGTCTCAGTCAGTTTCTGCCTGTGTTAGTGGAGCTCTCCAGAGAAACAGAATCGATAGTATGTATACATTATACTATATGGAGTATGGCGTAGCATCATACGTATAGTTGAGTATCTATGTGTAGGAGAGTACATATAAGAGTAAATTATATATGTGTGTGTGTATATATATATATATATAGAGAGAGAGAGAGAGAGAGAGAGAGATTTTGTATAAGGAATTGGCCTACATGATTATGGAGGCTGACAAGTCCTAAGATCCACAGTCAGGGACTTGGAGAACTAGGACAGCCAATGGTACAGGTCCATTTCAAATGTTGGCAGGCCTGAGACCCAAGAAGGCCAATATTTCAGTTCAAGTCCGAAGACAGAAAAAAAAAAAAAAAAAACCCTAATGTCACAGATGTCCCAGCTTGAAATCAGTCAGGCAGGAAGAGTTTACTGGGGGAAGATCAGCCTTTTTGTTCCATTCAGGCCTTCAACTGATTGGATGAGGCCCACCCACATGGGGGTAGGGAGGAGGGGGCAATCTGCTTTAGGGAGTCTACTGATTCAAATGTTAATCTCATCCAGAAAAAGGATCACAGACACACCTAGAGTAATGTTTGACTAAATATCTGAACACCTCGTGACCCAGTCAAGTCGACCCATAAAATTAATCATCACATTGCCAGTTGGGGGCCAAGAGGTCATTTTGTAGCTCTACCAGTTGCAGTCTCTTTTTGTCCAGGCTGGCAGGGTTTTTGCCAACGTGGCTCTCTGAAAATGTGGGTTTTCTGTGAAAAGGATTCCAGTCAACTGTGTGTGGCAAAAGGCACACCCATCATGCCTTTCAAGATGTGCCTCTTTCCAGCCTTAATTATGGGCACTTTTGAGAAATCAGACTTCTGCGGAACCATGTCCATAATCTGCCCACTCTTCCTAGTGTTTCCTTTTGTCCAGCTGAAGGGGTCTAGTAGCTGTCATGTCCATCCTTTCAGATGTCTTACCAAAGGGCTTCTCAGGCAGACCCTTGAGGTACTTTTTACTCAAGGCTCTGTCACAGTAGTAGGACCCTAGATTTTGGTCTTTGCCCAGAGGCTCTGTTATGATGGCTCAGCCTTGACTTTGTGAGAAATTGTTTCATTTTATAACTCTGCCCCACAATCCCAGACTCACTAGAATCCCTCACAGTTCTATTTGCAACTGACAAGCTATTTTCTGAACACAATTCCTCTTTCCTGTAGTGCCTTACCACATGTATCCAGAAGCCACCAATTTCTGCTTCCAATATTCTTCCTGCAAACTGCCTTACCCAAGACGGAAAATTCTATAGGGACATTTCCTGTTTCCAAATGAGCACCAAGTAGCTCGATCAGATGCTTGCCCACTCCATAAGGTGGGTTACTGTTTTTTCAGCTTCCTCTAGTAGTTTCTTTGCTTTTGCCACTTGTTACCATATTAGTTCCACAAATTTGAGGTTCTTGTTATGGCAACACCCCATTCTTGGTATTAGTCAGCAATTACTGCAATAGTCAGCATAAAAAGACCTCACAACCCACTGGCTATAAAAGCAGTAATAAGCTTTCATGGTCGCAGATCCATGGGTTGGCTGGACTGCAGGCTCCGGGCTCCAAGGGTTCAAGTTCACTCTACATGTCTCTCATCCTTCCTGGACCAGCAGCCCCCAGGTGTGGGGTCTGCTTCCTGTGTCTCATTCTCAGATGCAGGCTGAGGGCAGGTGGGTAGTTGGGGCACAGTCCTCTCATGGTGGGTCACCAGAACGCATGAGCGCAAGTCCAAAGACATAAGCATATTTTAACCCTGTTTGAGCCACATTCACTAACATCTCATTGGCCAAAGCAAATCATATGGGGAAATTCAAAGCTGGGGTCAGGGAAGTATACTCTGCCAACCTTGAAGCCAGAGTCATTGTGACTGTGTCATATTAACACAGGCGCCTGGAAGGTTGGGGCTAATGACACGATCTGCCTCAGTGCTGAAGAGATTTCCTCTCTCTGTCTCTGTGTGTGTGTGTCACTGTCTCTTTCCCGTTGGTAAGATTATGAATTTGTAGGTCCTGGACGACTGAATTTCAGCCCCCAGGGCTCCTGAGACAACCTTGCTGTTTTGCTTTAGTGTGATTATGCTAGGGGCCCCTGGGTGGCTCAGTCAGTTAAGCATCTGCCTTTGGCTCAGGTCATGGTCCTGGGATCCTGGGATCAAGTCCCGTATCAGGCTCCCTTACCAACAGGGAGCCTGCTTCTCCCTCTCTCCCTGCTGGTGCTCTCTCTTGCTATCTCTTTCAGGCTCTCTCTCTCTCTCTCTCAAATAAATGAATAAAATCTTAAAAAAAAAAGTGTGACTATGTTAGACCAACCTAACTTTCTTTTTTTTTGAGGGACAGAGAGAGAGCTAAGGAGAAAACATGAACAAGGGCAGGGGCAGAGGGAGAGGGAGAAGCAGGCTCCACGCCGAGCAGGGAGCCCTATGTGGGGCTCGATCCCAGGACCCTGAGATCATGATCTGAGCCGAAGGCAGATGCTTTACTGACTGAACCACCCAGATGACCCTAGACCAACTTAACAGTATATCCCTGTGGCTTCTGCCTTAGACGGACCTTCAGGGTGCGCAAACAAAAACCAAGGAGTTAAATTCTATAATATTAAAAAATAACTTTTCTAATTGATAATATCCACTTGGTAAGCACATACATTTCTTAAAGCAGCCAAAATTCTAAATAACTTCTATACATCACATTTTAACCCTATTGATTATTCCATGTGGTTCTGACCACACTCACATTCATGCCCCAGCCATTGTTCCACAGGCTTCTCTGTTGGACCCACAAGGGTCCCTCCTAGAGCCTTGGGCATCCCAGCTTCTGAGTCATCTATGTCCTGTTCAGTGAGATTTGGGATGTTGTCCTTCTCACAGACTGGGAGCGCTGTGTCTCCACGCCATCTGCTAGGTTGCTGAGAACCAGGAATCTTGTGTCTGCAGGGACTGATCCTGGGTGGTCCCCTCGCCCTTAGTCACAGCTGCATGCCTGTGCTTCTTTCCCCCCCAGAATGGCCCGGGCTGGAAGACCCCGTACTTGTTCATATTCTGCTCAGTTCCTTCCACACACGTGTCCCTCTAGGCACACTGTTCCTCTTGAGTCACATTCATGCCTCCCCTTGACGGACAATTGCTATGCCAGAATCCTGATGGCTAGGCCCGTCTCCCACCATGACCCTTACCAGAGCCTTGATATTGTCTCTGGATCCCGGGTCAGCTTCCGAGAATTTTACCACAAGCAGCCAGATCTAAAAAAAATCAAAACGGATTATCTGTCTCTCTGTATCTCTCATATTTGACACAACAGATTTCCCAACTGTTCTCGAAATTCACCACACCCACTGTACCCCTGCCCTCTGAGTGGCCAGCCTTCCATCCGTGTCAGTTTCTCAACAAGCCCCACCTAGATCTCGTTTTTCAAGTCCAATAGGTCTGACGTTGTTGACTCACTGAGAAACGAAAGTCACTCTTTTCCTAGTGAAGGCCATACTTTTGTTTTCAACGTTTCATGTGCGTTTTCAGAAATTTATTGAATTTCTTAGGTTGTTCCAGCTAAGGATTTTGGATTTTCTAAAGATAAGGGGTTTGAAGTCTCCTTTCCCTGGAAAATAGCTAATTGTGGCCCTAGGGCCTTCAAGAACAATCTTATAAACATGGTGTGTGTATTGAGGTAAACAGTGATAAGATCATTACAGGAATGAAGACAGGCAGCAGGGACAAAGGTACATCCCCACTGCGATGGCATGGTGACCCGAGTGGGGAGGAACGGATATTCCTTGGATGGGAGTCAAATATTGTTTCGTGTCCAGAGGGCAAGTGCAGCAGGTGTCAAGTTAATAAAGCTCAGGGCTTTGGGGATTAGTACCAGAACAAGCACATCAGCCAATTGTATCTTCCCTACTGAGTTCAGCACAGCAATTGACCTAGAGTACCGGGGGAACCTGAAGCCAATGTCATTTGGGCCATCTTGTTAAGAAAACGACTACAAAATTAAGTACAAAAGTGAATTTTTAAAAAATGCATAAAGTTCATAACACATTACAGAGCCTGGAAAACTCAAGCCTCTTTCTTCCGAGATCTCTGTAGGTCTACCAGAAACTCTTACAGAGAAATGCTTTCTCCTTGCAACCTGGCTTTTCCTTCCCACCTAGAACATTCTAGGGCTCCCATCAGCTCCCAAGAGTCTTCAGCTTGGGCAGGGGACAGTCTTTGAAGCTTTAGATTTATTAGCTTTACAGTAAATGTGCTTTTAGTCCACAGCCCCAAACATGACCAAGATACACCCGCCAGGGTCCATGCCTTAATATCAGGGCTGGCTTTACAGGTGTGCAGCCTGGACAGCTGCCCAAGACCAGTGTTCAGAAGGAACCATGCTTGGATTATGCTCTGGTGTCTGTCACCATCTAGGAACTCCTTTTTATTTTTCCCAGATTTATTTCTTTATTTTAGACAGAGAGAGAGAGAGCACAAGCAGGAGGGGGAGAGGATGAGGGAGAGAAAATCTTAAGCAGACTTTGCACTGAGCATGGAGCACGACATGGGGCTCAATCCCATGACCCTGAGATCACGACCTGAGCCGAAACCAAGAGCTGGATGCTTGACTGACTGCGCCATCTAGGCGCCCCTCCGTCTAGAAACTCTTAATTTTTCTTTCCATTGGTATTTATAGGGGAAGTCTTTGGGACAATGGAGCATGCGTGTGAGAGGGAAATGTGTGTGTCCACCTGCATTCTCTGCCACCTCATTCACATGCAGCCCTCACGATGACCCCACGAGCACAGAATTCCCGTGGACCCGTGTTGTGTGGGAGCTCAGCAAGACTCGAAGTGAGGACAAGGGAAGGATGTTATGTTTATACCCAACAGAGTAGGTAAGGGCTCTGCCAGCCACACGAGGCCATATTTTCTGTTCGCATCAGAACTCACTTTGAACACGGAAAGAATGCATTGGCATTCTAAGAAACCCAAGTGACCAAGAAACTCGGTCCTAATCTTTCTTGCTGGTGTCATAACTCCCCTGTATCAGCCAACCACTCGCGCCGAAAATGACCGAGACGGAAAGGCAGAGATGAGGCAAACATAGTCCCTTCTCTTTTCTGTCCTAACTTATTCATCAGTGAGCGACGCCGAGAGTGTTGGTAGAAAGTATGCGGACCAAGAAGTGAAAGAGCAACAGTCCGGTGAGTTTTGTGCACTGTCCCCACTGTTCAGGTAAGAACAAAATACATATGAATGTAGGTAGGTGTTATTTTTTTAATATTAAGATCATGTTTACTACATAAATTACTGTCCATCTATATGATGCCTAATTATCTAGAAATTAAAATGGCATTTCCAAAAATAGTCAATGACACGAAGGGAAAATTAGGCTAGAGATACCTAAGTATAATGTTGTCCTAACTTAAGAGAAAAATGTGTGTGCATTAGAAAATATCGGAGGAAAAATATCAGGGTATTTTTTTTCCCTCTGTAGCTGTCTATTTTTTTTAAGTGCTCTTTAATGGTCACATAGTCATTTTATAATCAGAAAGAATTTCAGCAGCATCTCATACACCTTTGTGTTCTTGGTATGTTGCATACTACCTAAGACAAAACGAGCATTCATTAATTTGTTGATGACCTTGAATCACCCTTAATACACAAGCCAGAAGTCTGAGGCTCTCCAAACCCCTGTGTATACTGGTAAAGTAGTAAGTCTTAATAGTGAGTCTTTATATAAATATTCAAATACTCTCCCTGCTGTACAGTCTTTTGGCAGAAAATCTTGCTTAGTTTTACATCACCAAAAAATGGACCCTTTCAACTTTCCACTCTGTACCCCTAGAAAAAATTACTTTCTACTGACTCTACCCCCCCTCCTTCTTTTTTGTCGGGAAAGCGTGCCCCTCCATCGCCAGCCCACAGCCTGCTGGCTTTATCTGGGACATTATTCTACCAGTGAACCCCCTCTTTTCTGCACCAACTTCTCCACCGTCTCCTCCATGGGAAATCCGACTTCTAGCACCTTTGCAAAATGGTACATCTCCCCAGCAATTTCTTTATGTTACTCCTTCCTGCCAGGGGGAAACTTCCAGAAAGGAAGCATAGTCCATATTTGTTGTCTCTACTGGCTCACCTCACTTTTTGCTTCTCCACTCACTGCCATGTGACTTATGCTCCAAACTTCCATGGAGACAATTCTTGCTAAAATCCCTGGTGAACCCATGACTGCCCAAACTGAGAACCTCAGGGAGAACCACATGCCTACTCCCGTCTTGCGTTTAGCCCTTGCTGGGAGGCTCTCCTTCTAGAAGTTCTCTCTCAGCATGACCTGCTCTCCAGCTATTTCCGTCTGGTCTCTCTCTGCCTCCTTCACAAGCGGCCTTTTCTCTACCCACCTGTTAAATTAACAACTACATGTAGATTATACAACTACATATGTTTATAAACATACATGTTATAATTATTTTTAAAGATTTCATTTATTTACTAGAGAGAGAGTGCATGAGCAGTGGGGACAGACAGAGGGAGAAGCAGACTCCATGCTGAGCAAGGAGCCCGACGTAGAACTCGATCCCAGGACCCCAGGATCATGACCAGAGCTGAAGACAGCCCTTAACTGACTGAGCCACCCGGGCGCCCCATAAATGTTCAGATCAAGCTGAAGCTCCTTCTAACAAACCACTTCCATATGCCTGTCCCAGGCCCCCGTCACTTTCTGTGCCCCCCAGCTTGGGGGGGGAGGAGAGCCTGTGCCTTTGCTGGACTCCCTGAGAGCTGGCTGCGGAAACGAAACAATTAGCCAAACGCAAAATCAAGGGGTTAACAAGCATTTTCTCTTGTCTGGTCCTTCCTCTCCAAATCTAGCTAAGCATTCTCTTGGTCGCTGGAACGAGCCACAGAGGCATGGGTTATGGCTCCTGCTCCATTTCTATCCCCTGGTTTTTAAAAAGAGGACTCTGCTTCTTCTTAGAGGGCTTAGACACGTCCACACGAAGGCCAGGCATCTGTGCCGGGTCTGCGGTGTTCACGTTCTCTCTGAATCCATTGTTCCTCTTAAAACATCGTCCGTTATCCGCCCCCAGTCCACAGATAAATAAGCACAGTAATCAGAAAGGAAGCAGGGAACAGGTTTCTCCCATAATTGGAAGAACGCTGTGAGCAAGATAAACGATCTGGAGGGGCCGCCACTGAGATTTACCGCAGGGAGTCTGCCATTATTTAGAGAGAGAAATGGTATGTTTATAAAATCCGGGCAGAGGGAGGTACAGAGGAGGAGCTCTGGGTAGGCAGGAGCGATGCTGTGCACAGCCTCCTGTCTCTCGCCCCCACGCCCTGTGCACCCCTCAGCTTTCCCTGCGGGCCCTCCTGCTTCTAATTACCCCCGTGACAGCCACACTCCGACTGCGGTGATGGAACCACACCGGGGTCTGTGTGGCCCGTACAACTCTGGTCACAATGCTTCTTCTAGTAGCCCATTGCTAAGCATATATGCCTTCTTCGAAGAAGGCCTGGGGGCACCTGGGTGGCTCAGTCGGTTAAGCATTCAATCCTCGGTTTCAGTTCAGGTCACGATCTCAGGGTCGTGGGATCAAGCCCCACATCAGGCTCCACGCTCAGCGAGAGTCTGCTTGAGGATTCTTTTTTTTTTTTTTTAAAGATTTTTTATTTATTTATTTATTTGACAGAGATAGAGACAGCCAGAGAGAGAGGGAACACAAGCAGGGGGAGTGGGAGAGGAAGAAGCAGGCTCATAGCAGAGGAGCCTGATGTGGGGCTCGATCCCAGAACACCGGGATCACGCCCTGAGCCGAAGGCAGACGCTTAACCGCTGTGCCATCCAGGCGCCCCTGCTTGAGGATTCTGTCTCTCCTCTGCCCTTCCCCCTCTCACATGCTCTCTCTCTCTCTCTCTCTCCAATAAATAAATAAATCTTAAAAAAAAATAAACAAAGAAGAAGGAGGTCTGATACTCCTCTCCTGACTCCCTTCCTTCTGCTCCAAACCCCAGGGAGGTTTGGTCCAAATATAGTTGTCTTTCGACAATTCCAAGTGGGAAGAATGGTGGTGTCTGTGGGACAATCCTCGGGCTGTGACCTCTCACGGACCCTCAGTGCTGGCCCTGAGCTGTGGGGCCACACCTGCCTGCTCTGAGCACGGCCTTGCAGGACCACCTGCCTGTGGGGGCAACAGAACACCATAACAGAGAGCCAAGATACTCTTTCTTAGTTCACACTTATGCGGGTGTGTTCACACTCACCCAACTGTGTTCACACTCAACCATTATTCTCCAAAGCATGACTGCTGAGCCCAGGGACGGAGTCCAGTAGATTCTCAACACCTCTGGCCTGCTAGCACCCAAACCCTAAACCCAAACCAACCCTTAAGCCCTAGTCTTAAGCCCAGGCCATGAGCATGCTCTGAAATGTAGCATATTATTATAGAAAACATGAGGGACACCAACGGAGCAGGAGACCGCTGCCATTGAAAAGAGCGTTTGTTACAGTTTCCCGGCGGGGGCAGGCCGTGTCATGGGGGGAGGAGTCATACAGGTAAGGGCCAGAGTCGGTCAGGAGGCAGAAGACAAGGGACGACTGTGGGCCTGAGCCTTTACTGTGGTTTCTGTGGGAAGGAACAGGTGCAGCAGGGCAAACAGGTTTAGGACTGGCTGGTGTGAATAATTTCAGGGCTCTGGGCCATAGAGGCTGTCCCTAGGTGTCTGGTACCTGGCCCGGGGTGATGAGGGCAGGGGGACAGGTGATGTATACACTAGGCTTAGGAAATGGCCAACGCTAGGAGAGATAGTCTTTCCCAGCATCGGCAAGACCCCAGATGTCCAAGCATCAGAAAACAGAAAGGAAAAGACACGGTTAATATGCATCTGGACTCCCTCTTTCCTCGGGATAGTTTTACCTTATTTTACTTCCTGTCACTGGGCACAGTTCAGCACTTCCCTGCCCACTGCCTCCCTGATCTTGAAACTCAAAAACCTGGCTTGAGCTCCCCCCGCCCCATGAAGGCCTTGGATTCCTTAATTTTTTAAAGGACCAGCTCTCACACCAAGCGGGGTGAGCTAACTTTTGCTAATACGCTCAAGAAATGAAAATTCCTGGCTATAACTTTCCTGCCATCCAAATCAAGAAAGGATATAATTCTTTGAGCTATCTTTTTCTTTTCTTTTTTGGGCACCTACCAGGCAGTGCACCAACCTATTTGCTTCTCTTTATACTTCTGGGCCAGACACAGATCTAAACTCTTTTGTTCCTTGTGTATTGCTAAGCCCGGCAAACGTTTAAAAGAAACTCTGTTACATACGGAGGGGGAATATTTAGACAAAGCTTAATTTTACTTACTCTTTAAAAAAGCAACATGATACACATTGTCTAATTCTAACTTCACAAAACTCGGTGAAATAACCAGTACCATTACCCAAAACTCACAGAAAAAGAAACTGCACTCTAAGAGGTAAAGTGACGTGCCAAGGATCACCCCCCTTAGCTGGTTAGCGTCACAACCAGGGCACAAACCCAAGTTTT